>NC_142197.1:12868000-13173250 GCF_026936395.1 Plectropomus leopardus | reverse complement strand
CATAGAATAGCATGCTAAGACGCGTTATAGTGTGCCATGTAGAAGAAACTCCCCAAAACAACCAAAAACATCATATTTTAGCACATTGGAAAAATGACAAAAAAATCGCATACTATACTATGGCAAAAATGTCAAAATATGACGTGTCACAAAAATGGCTGAAAACAACATAGAATAGCATGTTTAGATGCGTTATAGTGTGCCATGTAGAAGAAACTCCCCAAAACAACCAAAAACATCATATTTTAGCACATTGGAAAAATGACAAAAATCGTGATACTATACTATGGCAAAAATGTCAAAATATGACATGTCACAAAAATGGCTGAAAACAACATAGAATAGCATGCTAAGACGCGTTAAAGTGTGTCGTGTTGAAGAAACTCCCCAAAACAACCAAAAACATCATATTTTAGCACATTGAAAAAATGACAAAAAATCGCATACTATACTATGGCAAAAATGTCAAAATATGACATGTCACAAAAATGGCTGAAAACAACATAGAATAGCATGCTAAGACGCGTTAAAGTGTGCCATGTAGAAGAAACTCCCCAAAACAACCAAAAACATCATATTTTAGCACATTGGAAAAATGACAAAAAATCGCATACTATACTATGGCAAAAATGTCAAAATATGACATGTCACAAAAATGGCTGAAAACAACATAGAATAGCATGCTGAGACGCGTTATAGTGTGCCATGTAGAAGAAACTCCAAAACAACCAAAAACATCATATTTTAGCACATTGAAAAATGACAAAAAATCGCATACTATACTATGGCAAAATGTCAAAATATGACATGTCACAAAAATGGCTGAAAACAACATAGAATAGCATGCTGAGACGTTATAGTGTGCCATGTTGAAGAAACTCCCCAAAAACAACCAAAAACATCATATTTTAGCACATTGGAAAAATGACAAAAATCGTGATACTATACTACTATGGCAAAAATGTCAAAATATGACATGTCACAAAAATGGCTGAAAACAACATAGAATAGCATGCTAAGACGCGTTAAAGTGTGCCATGTAGAAGAAACTCCCCAAAACAACCAAAAACATCATATTTTAGCACATTGGAAAAATGACAAAAAATCGCATACTATACTATGGCAAAAATGTCAAAATATGACATGTCACAAAACTGGCTGAAAACAACATAGAATAGCATGCTAAGACGCGTTAAAGTGTGCCATGTAGAAGAAACTCCCCAAAACAACCAAAAACATCATATTTTAGCACATTGGAAAAATGACAAAAAATCGCATACTATACTATGGCAAAAATGTCAAAATATGACATGTCACAAAAATGGCTGAAAACAACATAGAATAGCATGCTAAGACGCTTTATAGTGTGCCATGTAGAAGAAACTCCCAAAACAACCAAAAACATCATATTTTAGCACATTGGAAAAATGACAAAAATCGCATACTATACTATGGCAAAAATGTCAAAATATGACATGTCACAAAAATGGCTGAAAACAACATAGAATAGCATGCTGAGATGCGTTATAGTGTGCCATGTAGAAGAAACTCCAAAACAACCAAAAACATCATATTTTAGCACATTGGAAAAATGACAAAAAATCGCATACTATACTATGGCAAAAATTTCAAAATATGACGTGTCACAAAAATGGCTGAAAACAACATAGAATAGCATGCTAAGAAGCGTTAAAGTGTGCCATGTAGAAGAAACTCCCCAAAACAACCAAAAACATCCTATTTTAGCACATTGAAAAACTGACAAAAAATCGCAAACTATACTATGGCAAAATGTCAAAATATGACATGTCACAAAATGGCTGAAAACAACATAGAATAGCATGCTAAGACACGTTATAGTGTGCCATGTAGAAGAAACTCCCCAAAACAACCAAAAACATCATATTTTAGCACATTGGAAAAATGACAAAAAATCGCATACTATACTATGGCAAAAATGTCAAAATATGACATGTCACAAAAATGGCTGAAAACAACATAGAATAGCATGCTGAGACGCGTTATAGTGTGCCATGTAGAAGAAACTCCCCAAAACAACCAAAAACATCATATTTTAGCACATTGGAAAAATGACAAAAATCGCATACTATACCATGGCAAAAATGTCAAAATATGACATGTCACAAAAATGGCTGAAAACAACATAGAATAGCATGCTGAGACGCGTTATAGTGTGCCATGTAGAAGAAACTCCCCAAAACAACCAAAAACATCATATTTTAGCACATTGGAAAAATGACAAAAAAATCGCATACTATACTATGGCAAAAATGTCAAAATATGACATGTCACAAAAATTGCTGAAATCAACATAGAATAGCATGCTAAGATGCGTTATAGTGTGCCATGTTGAAAAAACTCCCGAAAACAACCAAAAACATCATATTTTAGCACATTGGAAAAATGACCAAAAATCGCATACTATACTATGGCAATAATGTCAAAATATGACATGTCACAAACTGGCTGAAAACAACATAGAATAGCATGCTGAGACGCGTTATAGTGTGCCATGTAGAAGAAACTCCCCAAAACAACCAAAAACATCATATTTTAGCACATAGGAAAAATGACAAAAAAATCGCATACTATACTATGGCAGAAATATCAAAATATGATGTGTCAAAAAAATGGCTGAAAACAACATAGAATAGCATGTTCAGATGCATTATAGTGTGCCATGTTGAAGAAACTCCCAAAAACAACCAAAAACATCATATTTTAGCACATTGGAAAAATGACAAAAAATCGCATACTATACTATGGCAAAACTGTCAAAATATGACATGTCACAAAAATGGCTGAAAACAACATAGAATAGCATGCTGAGACGCGTTATAGTGTGCCATGTTGAAGAAACTCCCCAAAACAACCAAAAACATCATATTTTAGCACATTGGAAAAATGACAAAAAATCGCATACTATACTATGGCAAAAATGTCAAAATATGACATGTCACAAAAATGGCTGAAAACAACATAGAATAGCATGCTGAGACGCGTTAAAGTGTGCCATGTAGAAGAAACTCCCCAAAACAACCAAAAACATCATATTTTAGCACATTGGAAAAATGACAAAAAAATCGCATACTATACTATGGCAAAAATGTCAAAATATGACATGTCACAAAAATGGCTGAAAACAACATAGAATAGCATGCTGAGACGCGTTATAGTGTGCCATGTAGAAGAAACTCCCCAAAACAACCAAAAACATCATATTTTAGCACATTGGAAAAATGACAAAAAATCGCATACTATACTATGGCAAAAATGTCAAAATATGACATGTCACAAAAATGGCTGAAAACAACATAGAATAGCATGTTTAGAGGCGTTATAGTGTGCCATGTTGAAGAAACTCCCCAAAACAACCAAAAACATCATATTTTAGCACATTGGAAAAATGACAAAAAATCGCATACTATACTATGGCAAAAATGTCAAAATATGATGTGTCACAAAAATTGCTGAAATCAACATAGAATAGCATGCTAAGATGCGTTAAAGTGTGCCATGTAGAAGAAACTCCCCAAAACAACCAAAAACATCATATTTTAGCACATTGGAAAAATGACAAAAAATCGCATACTATACTATGGCAAAAATGTCAAAATATGACATGTCACAAAAATGGCTGAAAACAACATAGAATAGCATGCTAAGATGCGTTAAAGTGTGTCGTGTTGAAGAAACTCCCCAAAACAACCAAAAACATCATATTTTAGCACATTGAAAAACTGACAAAAAATCGCATACTATACTATGGCAAAAATGTCAAAATATGACATGTCACAAAAATGGCTGAAAACAACATAGAATAGCATGCTGAGACGCGTTATAGTGTGCCATGTAGAAGAAACTCCCCAAAACAACCAAAAACATCATATTTTAGCACATTGGAAAAATGACAAAAAATCGCATACTATACTATGGCAAAAATGTCAAAATATGACGTGTCACAAAAATGGCTGAAAACAACATAGAATAGCATGCTAAGAAGCGTTAAAGTGTGCCATGTAGAAGAAACTCCCCAAAACAACCAAAAACATCATATTTTAGCACATTGAAAAACTGACAAAAAAATCGCATACTATACTATGGCAAAAATGTCAAAATATGACATGTCACAAAAATGGCTGAAAACAACATAGAATAGCATGCTAAGACGCGTTAAAGTGTGCCATGTAGAAGAAACTCCCCAAAACAACCAAAAACATCATATTTTAGCACATTGGAAAAATGACAAAAAAATCGCATACTATACTATGGCAAAAATGTCAAAATATGACATGTCACAAAAATGGCTGAAAACAACATAGAATAGCATGCTGAGACGCGTTATAGTGTGCCATGTAGAAGAAACTCCCCAAAACAACCAAAAACATCATATTTTAGCACATTGGAAAAATGACAAAAAATCGCATACTATACTATGGCAAAAATGTCAAAATATGACATGTCACAAAAATGGCTGAAAACAACATAGAATAGCATGCTGAGACGCGTTATAGTGTGCCATGTAGAAGAAACTCCCCAAAACAACCAAAAACATCATATTTTAGCACATTGGAAAAATGACCAAAAATCGCATACTATACTATGGCAATAATGTCAAAATATGACATGTCACAAACTGGCTGAAAACAACATAGAATAGCATGTTTAGACGTGTCATAGTGTGCCGTGTTGAAGAAACTCCCGAAAACAACCAAAAACATCATATTTTAGCACATTGGAAAAATGACAAAAAATCGCATACTATACTATGGCAAAAATGTCAAAATATGACGTGTCACAAAAATGGCTGAAAACAACATAGAATAGCATGCTGAGACGCGTTATAGTGTGCCATGTAGAAGAAACTCCCCAAAACAACCAAAAACATCATATTTTAGCACATTGGAAAAATGACAAAAAATCGCATACTATACTATGGCAAAAATGTCAAAATATGACATGTCAAAAAAATGGCTAAAACAATATGGAATAGCATGCTGAGATGCATTAAAGTGTGCCATGTAGAAGAAACGTCCAAAAACAACCTAAAACATCATATTTTAGCACATTGGAAAAATGACAAAAAATCGCATACTATACTATGGCAAAAATGTCAAAATATGACATGTCACAAAAATGGCTGAAAACAACATAGAATAGCATGTTTAGAGGCGTTATAGTGTGCCATGTTGAAGAAACTCCCCAAAACAACCAAAAACATCATATTTTAGCACATTGGAAAAATGACAAAAAATCGCATACTATACTATGGCAAAAATGTCAAAATATGACATGTCACAAAAATGGCTGAAAACAACATAGAATAGCATGCTGAGACGCGTTATAGTGTGCCATGTTGAAGAAACTCCCCAAAACAACCAAAAACATCATATTTTAGCACATTGGAAAAATGACAAAAAAATCGCATACTATACTATGGCAAAAATGTCAAAATATGACGTGTCACAAAAATGGCTGAAAACAACATAGAATAGCATGTTTAGATGCGTTATAGTGTGCCATGTAGAAGAAACTCCCCAAAACAACCAAAAACATCATATTTTAGCACATTGGAAAAATGACAAAAAATCGCATACTATACTATGGCAAAAATGTCAAAATATGACGTGTCACAAAAATGGCTGAAAACAACATAGAATAGCATGTTTAGATGCGTTATAGTGTGCCATGTTGAAGAAACTCCCCAAAACAACCAAAAACATCATATTTTAGCACATTGGAAAAATGACAAAAAATCGCATACTATACTATGGCAAAAATGTCAAAATATGACATGTCACAAAAATGGCTGAAAACAACATAGAATAGCATGTTTAGACGTGTCATAGTGTGCCGTGTTGAAATAACTCCCGAAAACAACCAAAAACTTCATATTTTAGCACATTGGAAAAATGACAAAAAATCGCATACTATACTATGGCAAAAATGTCAAAATATGACATGTCACAAAAATGGCTGAAAACAACATAGAATAGCATGCTGAGACGCGTTATAGTGTGCCATGTTGAAGAAATGACCAAAAAACAACCAAAAACATCATATTTTAGCACATTGGAAAAATGACAAAAAATCGCATACTATACTATGGCAAAAATGTCAAAATATGACATGTCACAAAAATGGCTGAAAACAACATAGATTAGCATGTTTAGATGCGTCATAGTGTGCCAAGTTGAAGAAACTCCTAAAAACAACCAAAAACATCATATTTTAGCACATTGGAAAAATGACAAAAAATCGCATACTATACTATGGAAAAAATGTCATAATATGACATTTCACAAAAATGGCTGAAAACAACATAGAATAGCATGTTGAGACACATTATAGTGTGCCGTGTTGAAGAAACTCCCCAAAACAACCAAAAACATCATATTTTAGCACATTGGAAAAATGACAAAAAATCGCATACTATACTATGGCAAAAATGTCAAAATATGACATGTCACAAAAATGGCTGAAAACAACATAGAATAGCATGCTAAGACGCGTTAAAGTGTGCCATGTAGAAGAAACTCCTAAAAACAACCAAAAACATCATATTTTAGCACATTGGAAAAATGACAAAAAATCGCATACTATACTATGGCAAAAATGTCAAAATATGACATGTCACAAAAATGGCTGAAAACAACATAGAATAGCATGCTAAGACGCGTTATAGTGTGCCATGTTGAAGAAACTCCCCAAAACAACCAAAAACATCATATTTTAGCACATTGGAAAAATGACAAAAAATCGCATACTATACTATGGCAAAAATGTCAAAATATGACATGTCACAAAAATGGCTGAAAACAACATAGATTAGCATGTTTAGATGCGTCATAGTGTGCCATGTAGAAGAAACTCCCCAAAATAACCAAAAACATCATATTTTAGCACATTGGAAAAATGACAAAAAATCGCATACTATACTATGGCAAAATGTCAAAATATGACATGTCACAAAAATGGCTGAAAACAACATAGAATAGCATGTTTAAGACGCGCATAGTGTGCCATGTTGAAGAAACTCCCAGAAACAACCAAAAACATCATATTTTAGCACATTGGAAAAATGACAAAAAATCGCATACTATACTATGGCAAAAATGTCAAAATATGACATGTCACAAAAATGGCTGAAATCAACATAGAATAGCATGTTGAGACGCGTTATAGTGTGCCATGTAGAAGAAACTCCCCAAAACAACCAAAAACATCATATTTTAGCACATTGGAAAAATGACAAAAAATCGCATACTATACTATGGCAAAAATGTCAAAATATGACGTGTCACAAAAATGGCTGAAAACAACATAGAATAGCATGTTTAGATGCGTTATAGTGTGCCATGTTGAAGAAACTCCCCAAAACAACCAAAAACATCATATTTTAGCACATTGAAAAACTGACAAAAAAATCGCATACTATACTATGGCAAAAATGTCAAAATGTGATGTGTCACAAAAATGGCTGAAAACAACATAGAATAGCATGTTTAGATTCGTCATAGTGTGCCATGTTGAAGAAATGACCAGAAACAACCAAAAACATCATATTTTAGCACATTGGAAAAATGACAAAAAATCGCATACTATACTATGGCAAAACTGTCAAAATATGACATGTCACAAAAATGGCTGAAATCAACATAGAATAGCATGTTTAGATGCGTTATAGTGTGCCGTGTTGAAGAAACTCCCAAAAACAACCAAAAACATCATATTTTAGCACATTGAAGAACTGACAAAAAAATCGCATACTATACTATGGCAAAAATGTCAAAATATGACGTGTCACAAAAATGGCTGAAAACAACATAGATTAGCATGTTTAGATTCGTCATAGTGTGCCATGTTGAAGAAATGACCAGAAACAACCAAAAACATCATATTTTAGCACATTGGAAAAATGACAAAAAATCGCATACTATACTATGGCAAAAATGTCAAAACATGACACGTCACAAAAATGGGTAAAAACATTACCCTGTAAGTCTTGTGGATATATTTCGAATGGCTTTTATTTTGAAATTCTACATCAGTTGACGCTGATATATGGTCAGTCACATTTTCACTTTGAGTCTGAGTCTGTGGGACCTTATTTTGATTCTCTAATTAAAATATTATAGACATATGGATGATTTTTCATATTTCACATGGCTTTTATTTTGAATTCTACATCAGATTTCCCTGATAGTGTCAGTTATGTTGTGGGGTTTTCTATGAGTCTGAGCCAAAATTAGTCTGTGGAAACAGGAAGGTTAATTACAATCTCAAATTAAAATATGCCAGAAATACAGCTCATTTTTCATATTCAAGGATGTATTATATTCATGGGTGTATTATATTATCAGCTTTTATTTGCAAACCAGTTGTTTCACGCTATTACCGTAAAGTCTTTTCTACGCGCGCAACGCAAAATGTCGTGGGCGCTGGAGTGGAGACTGGCTTTGACCGCGGTCTTGATGGGGAGAAAAAAAATCCGGCTCTATTTGCCGTTTAAGCTTAATGTCCCCTACTTGTAGCCACACACTGGTTTCTCCGTTTTCCTCCATTGGACGGGGAACCAGCATAAAAACCTTTCTTCTATTTTAACTTTAAAAACAAACCAAACTTTTTCTTACCCAAACAAATGTCTTCCGGTTGTTTTCGGGCCACGTCCCCTTGCACCCGTGAGGACCAGAAATGCCTGTGGGAGGCGACAAGTTTTTTTTAAAAAAAAAACGTTTTTATGTCATGCTAAACAATGAACTTAAAAAAAAAAAAAGGCAAACTGTGGTTATTTTCTGTGACATGTTTACTATGCATTGACACCTTTTTTTATTAAATAAAGTATAAAATGTTGTGTGACATGTTTCATACTGTTAAATATTTTATTGATTCTTTTCTTTATTTCAAGTACAATAAAAAGACTGCCCCTTGTCTAAATCAAATGGATTTTCTTTTAAAATAATTTTACTTTTTCTGTATATATCTATTATCTATCTATATAATCTATACATCCTTTTACCCATCTATATCTATATATCCATCTCTCTGTATGTATATCTATACATCTCTCTCTTGCTCTCTCTCTCTATATATATATCTATCCATCTTTCCATCTAAGTGTGTGTGTGTGTGTGTAAAATTACAAATATTACCTTGTACCTTTCAGATAGACATTTAATCGTTTGACAATTATTTATATACTGTATAATGTACAAAAAGGCAACCAAGACTCTGACACCTAATTGTAAAAAGGGGAAGTAATGGAAAAGCAAAAGCTGCTTTTTTAGCAGAAACTCAACAATTGTTTACCTCATAATAACAGAAGTAACGTACAGGCAACAAGCTTATATTATATATATTATGTACTTTTCTGTCATGGTTCACATACTAACCATTAACAAGACCGAGTGACCGATTCAAAAAAACCTTTTTATTAGAACAATACAGCAGATATAAAGGTCTATTGCAATCAAACACTCCCATCAGAACGGAACGTGTGCTTCAACAGACAATATGCGCTCCCCAAGAGAAATAAATTAATATAAACTAGATAAAATAAAAACATAAAAGGAAGAAAAGAAAAGAAAAAACTGAGAAGTTGTGTTCAAATTCCTGTTCAGAAAAAGCTGCCATCAAATAGAAACTTACAAAACTTAAATTTCAAACAATCATAGATGAACAGTTTATGATAAGCTCAGAATTTAAGTGTTTCCATTGTGCTGGAGCGAGATTTTGGTATTGCCAGGGAACACATTTTTGAAAAGCTGTTTCAATCTCCAAGTAAAGTCTCTACATCTGAGGCTTTCATGTGCCTTTAAAGTAATTAACTTTATCAGATCTTTTGACAAGACTTTTTATATATATATATATATATATATATATATATATATATATATTATTATTATTTTTATCATTACTTTTAGGACAAGAGAGACTTGGTGCTCTCTGCCCTAACCTCACATGATCTCTGGCTAAATGAGAAGAAGAAAAAAACAGTCGTAAAATAATAGAAAAGAAAAACAGAGAAATTAAAGCTTGCAATAATTATACCAATAAACAGCAGTGGATAAATTAAAAATACAATCCAATCAGAGAAAGTATCCAATGAGGAGGACTACAATGAACTGCATCTGTACTGTAATAATACTGCAGTTTTACCAAAATTATATATAGATATATATGACTTTGGGGCCTTGTTTATAAAAAATATTTTCAAGTTATCCTTAATGTGATTTTACAAATTATTTCAGGGCATGTCATAGAAAAGAATAAATTGGTGACATGGAAATTATATTTAGATATTTCGGACAATTTACAGTAAGAAGAGAATGAAAATGGCTACATATTTACTCACATGAGAAAGTTATTTTTATGCGGCCTGATTTGAGATCTGTGCTGCGGCGCTGAGATGCTTGACAAATCCGAGTCGTCAACAGAAAAGTGGAAAAAACTGAGTAGAGGACAGCTGTTCTGCCGTCTCCTTGTTCATATTTCAAGATTTTTAGGTCAGAAAAGTGACTCTTGAATTATCACTCCCTACCTGCATTAGAGACAAAATACCAGCAAGTTCTGAAGTCGCTGTTTGTTGGATAAGAAGATGTTGTGCTGTATATTTCCTCCTCATTTCCACCTGTCATCCTTGCA
The DNA here is from genome assembly GCF_026936395.1 of Plectropomus leopardus. Taxonomy (NCBI): domain Eukaryota; kingdom Metazoa; phylum Chordata; class Actinopteri; order Perciformes; family Serranidae; genus Plectropomus; species Plectropomus leopardus. The sequence goes on along the minus strand of NC_142197.1, from coordinate 13,162,585 downwards.
TATACAGACCACATAAAGTTGAAGCGCTTTCCTCCGAACGCAGTATTATTCTCACTGCTGCACCTTGCTGCCGGAGCACCTCTCCTGATCTTTAGTTGATTCACCATCTAACATATTTATTTATTCTCGCCATCATATTATAACATTTTTTTGTTCTTTTTTTCATATATATTTCATACAAATCTATAACCCAAAAATTTAGAAATCTTATTTACATGGAAAAGTTTTTTTTTTGTTTGTTTTACTTTTCTTTAAAAGTGACTATTAACCCTCTGCCCACCCCTGTCCACAACAGCGCCCCCTGCAGCCTTCACAATCATGGAAGAAATCCACTCACTTCTTATTTCATAGCACTCTAGGTGTGACTTAGAAAACATCATTCAGCAAAAAAACAAACAAAAAACCCACCCGAAAATGTCTTTTTTTTTTTTTTTAAAGCCACAATTATGCTTTCTTTTCAAACCATTAAACTCTTAAATGTCATAACTCAACACAGAAGAAAACATTATTTGAGGGAGGTTTTTGAAAGCCTCGCCTCCCTCCCAAACAAATGCAGATACTTCCTGGAGAGTCTCAAAAACTAGTTTATAAAACCCGCCATCTTGGGAGTGGATTTATAGTCGAAGCGACAGAGCCAGAGGAGGTGGGGATGGATAGACAGACGGAGGGACAAAAAGAACAAAAACCCTCGTCAGTCAGTTTTAGTAGCGCCCCCTGGGAGGGCATCCTGTGTATTACACACAGACACACACCAGACACACCATGTTGGTCTTCAGTTTAGGTGGGAAAGCGTGTGACATAGGTTTAATGTGTATGTGTATGTAATTCTGTGCATATTATTAGAGCCAGTGCCTCCCCGAAAAAGGTGTGTGAATGAATGACTGAGTCAGAGTGTGAGCACTAGAGAGTGCCATCTTCGGTGCAGCCCCCTCCTGCCTTGTGGCGAAACTCCTGGAGGTTGGAAACGCCGTGGAAATGAACGAAAGCCCCTGCGACCACCAAGATGTGGAACAGCTGGTGAGAGTGGAACTAGGAAAGAGAGAAATACAGAGGAGAAGAATAAATTAAACATGTGTGAGAGAGAACCAGAGTGACGTAGAGGAGAAAAATGTGATGAAGAAAGTGCCCCTTCAGCTTGGGAAACGAAAAGTGAGAAATGGCTTCTACTTTGCAAACACATCTCTAATATTTTGTGCTGTGTGTGTGTGTGTGTGTGTGTGTGTGTGTGGTGTGTGTGTGTGTTAGTCACTTACCCAAATGTCACACTTGCCAGGGAAAAACCTCTCAGGGATGCGAGCGGCGTACAAACAGGCTCCGGTGATGTAGAGTGTCGCCATGAGCAGCAGCCAGCCCATCTGACCCATGGTGGTCGCTTTGATCAGACCCTCGCTGATGACAAAGTGCAGCGTGGGAACAACGCCGCTCAGACCCAGACCCACAAACACTCCTGAACACAGACAGAGACATTTACAGCCTTTAGGGAATGTGCATCCACTCTTTCACAGCTCTGATTTTTGTCTTTTACAACTCTTGAGCGAAATATCTGGCTCTTTAGCTGTTAAACCACTGTCTAAATAGATATAGATATTTTATAAAATGAACATTTTTCCATTTAAAAAAAAAAACAAACATTTTGTGCACATGCCTTGGTTTACAAAAATAGTCATTAGAGCCCAAACATCCAGATGCTCACCATATAGACTACTGTTTTTTAAAACACCTTCTGCAGATCTCGTCACAGTTTATTCCCCATCAATATAAGGATAAAGGAGTGATGCTCTCTTTTCCTTCTCCAGTCTGCCGATCGAATTATTCTTGGGTAACAACACTGAACCCAAACTGTTGTTAATTAATAGTTAAATAACATTTAATGAGACTGATGTCCGATATGCATTTGCAATAAAAATGAAAATATTTCTGTTGAAATTTAGAACCTGGAATAAAACGAACTCAAATGTTTCGTCAAAACTTAAACTAAAACATAAACAACTTCCCAGCAACTTTTTTCATATAAAGTTCAATGAAAATTTACACATACAATGAATATAAAATAATTAATTAATAAAATATCTCCCTGAGGTTTTACAAAGTAAAAGTTCCTCCCATGCTGACACTTTCTTTGCAACCCCATTCACATCACACATGGTCATTTGAGCCGTTGCTAATATAAAATATCAATTACAGCAGCTTTAAAGAACAAGATATGCTTAATGCCACTATCTCACTCTACCTGCTCTGACTCCTCTGTACTGCGGCGTTGCAAAGAAGTCACACTGGGAGACAGTGATGGCGGCCAATCCAAGTATGCACACTACAAACAGGTAGATGAAGCAGGGCTGAGGGGAGCAGTAGAAGGAGTAGTACAACCAGGGGACGAACGAGCCCATGATCAGGAAGGCGATCCCACTGTAGTCCAACCTGCAAACACACAGTGGATGATTACAGGCACTGCAGATGTCCACTGGCTTTACTCTTTGGCTTCCAGGACATTTTCCCTCTGTAGATACTGAAATTTGTGAGTTTACAGGGTGTGCTTCTTACTTGGAGAAGACCCTGGAGACGCCCTCAGAGTGGCAGTAGACTGTGTGGAAGAGCCAGGAGAAGGAGAGACAGAGGATGGCTCCCAGGAAAAACATCCCGATCACCACCTTCTCCTGGACAGGAGCCACAAATGACATGTTGGGCCTGAACATGTACATGAGACCCAGACAGAGGAAAAACAAACAGCCTGCAGACAGAGGAGAGAAAGAAACACAAAGAAAAGAAGAGAATTAAATTTTAATCAAGATAAGTAACATGTTGTCACCAACAAACACTGCTGTCCCCCACAATTTTATGTTTAGCTACAAACATATCACACATCACTTATTTATTAAAACCAAACAGACAAAAAAAAGAAACAAATAGCATCAATAGTATTTAATATTAACGCAATTTCCCTCAAATCAAAAAAGCTTATGGGTGCAGTATCTCTGTTTAACCACTAGGTGGGAGCAGAAACTCACAAAGTTGTTTCTAAGTCAAACGACAGAAGATTTTTAAGCAGTTAAAGAAATAGATATTTTGGATTAAAAGTGTAAAAACAACAAACAACTTCAGAACCAAGATGGAAAAACACAAATACAAATAAAGGCGCTCACCAAAAAGCAATTATAATGCCATGGACTTTAATGGAGGACTTTGTTTTCTTACACAAACCTGCAGCTCAATTTTTGACATGGCAGTGCTTATAAAAACGAATAAGTCTGATTTTGCTGCTAGCCGGTGTGATATCTAACATAAGTTTGTTATTTGGCTGTCGGGTTCAAAACAGATTACAGAAACAAAAAACACTGACTGGCAAATTCACAAACAATGGATTGCAGCTGCTGATAGCACCATAAACTGTGCATCACTTCCAACAACTATCTGTCCCGTCCAAAGGTCTGATTCACAGACGATATTGCACTAATGATATTACAGCACAAATATGACCATAAGGTTTTGCAGCTGAGTACAATTATCCACGAGGACAAGTACAATGTTGTCTTTAGGCGAAGAACACAGTCGGCAGAACAACGACAGAAAAAGAACACTGAAATTTTCAGACCACGAGGCTACAGGTCCTGACCGACGAGGCTCCTCAAGACTTCAGCAGGGAATTCAAATGTGACAGAAGAAAGCATATTTGGGGTTTAATATCTTGGTCTGTCAGTGCTGTTAGTCTCATCAGACTGTAAAAGAAGACGGACTTGAAACCCCTTTGAATAAATGCTTTTCAGTTACCACCAACTCTCTGAAAACACAAGTAATTTCACTTTAACTGCGTGTTGCTATAAGCACCGATCTATTTGGAATAGACTCTTTTTGCAAGAAGGATAATTAGTATTGAAAAGGGTCAATAATGTGCCTAATGTATGCATATTACTTAATTTAAATGCATGCAAACAGCAAAGGAGCACTGACACGCTACTTAGCAGCGTGGTTAGAAGTGCATTTCTTTTGCTAATTTGTGCAGGTTTACTGGATGCACAAGCTGCTCAGTTCTTGTGTGAATTCAGTATGAATGTGTGAATTCAGAAGTATTGTTAACTTCTTTAATTACTTCTTTCTTTCCTTCACTCATTAGTCTTGTATTTCTTGTGCTAAATATACCTGCCCCAAGTCCCAGTCCTGTCTGTAATGTGGTGTGTGTGCTTTTGTTCATCTGTTGTTTCAGTTTGTGAACCAGCTTTCAACATTACTGGGAGGTGAAGTTATTGACCTCCTCAAAAAATGCTCTGAACGGGTCCTTTTGTATTTCCTGCTGGAATGTTCTGCAGTGTGTGTGAATGACATCAGCTGACAGGACGTAAACATAGACACAAGCTGTTACCAGCAATGAAATTCCAGTGAAACGGCCTATAGTTGATTCGTCACTTTCCTTGAAAGGAAAACTTTAAGATTTAAGGTATGGCTAAAGTTTAGGTTTTCTTGAATGGGTTTATGTTGGGACATTATTGCTGGATGTTACCATCTGGGTAATAAGAGCATCAGTGAGTGTGTACCTAGCAGATGTGTCCAGATGTTTCCCGTCTCTGTGTGGATTCTGAAGATGCTCTTGAAGCAGGCGCGGAACGAAGGCATTGGTGGCCTGTGGCCGTGAAGCAGGAAGTCGTTGTCCTTAAGCCAGTCGGGGAGCACGTCGTGAGGTATGACGCGCCACCGGCCCTCCCACATCTGATTGGTTAATAAAGGACACAAATAACGACATCATATTGAAGTTTAGAGAAACAAGCTGAAGGCTGGTGAATGGAAAACATTAATTAAAAAATGAAATCAAATTTTCCTTTATGAGAAGCAGCTGGTTGTTTACGGGATGTCCTTGAAATATGGTGTGTGTGTGTGTGTGTGTGTGTGTGTGTGTGTGTGTGTGTGTGTGTGTGTGTGTGTGTGTGTGTGTGTGTGTGTGTGTGTGTGCGTGCGTGCGTGCGTGCGTGCGTGCGTGCGTGCGTGCAAATGTGTGTAGAGAGGAGTACAGTATGTGATCACGAGAGTGTAGAGTAGGTGTCAGTGTCAAATTAACAGTATCGGGGTCAAGGGATGTAAATAAATAAACTGAAGTCTGATACCACAAATACCCCTAATGGAGAGGAGAGAGAGAGAGAACTCTTTGACAGTTTCTCTCCAGTGATTAATATCCCTAATTTACAACCTGCTGGTTGCAATTTCAGCAGACTCTAAGTGTGTGCGTGCGCGTGTGCGTGTGTGCGTGCAGGGTCTGAAATTAGCATTCACCATCCACCAAGTGCAGGTAAACTGTTTGGCAGTGGAGGGTAAAATCACCAGGTCATCCGACACTTTGGCATACAGGGAAGATGCATGACAGATAGACACATTTGGTAAAGTTAGCAAGTGTTTGGACAGAGCTACACGCCCACCTGTTACTGTATCAATTTTACTAGCTACCTACCTCACGTGTCAATTTCATCTGAGAGTAGCTCAAACTGCAGTGTGCATGTCCATCCTGACCACGGAGAGCACAATAACTGTGTCTTTTCCCAAACTAAAAATTCTCTCCATTAACTAAAATGTACTGATATAATTTTTTTTGCACATAGAGAGAGATAAAGAAAAACTACAAAAAAAAAAAGATATACCCGAGTACAGGTTTGCTCAGGACACAAAAATCTTGTTTTAATTGGGTTTTTATGGTTTTATTGGTTCCTTTTACTGTTTGGTTTTATTGAGTGTTGTTATAAAAATCCTTGGTAAAACTAACATTAGTCTCAGGGGAGATTAACACATTTAGTGGGCAATAGATATAAAGGTGTAGTACTCCAAAAATGTCTGTATAGATAAGTTAAGGGGCAGAATGCAGCAGCAATATTTCTTTTGGCAATTTAAATTCACATGTGTGCCTGTGTCCATACAGTAAGTGTGTGTTCGTTACCTTGTGTACAAACTCCTCCATCCTCTCCATGGCGTGGTGCGCCTGCAGCAGCGGGGTCATTCCCATGAAACCTTCATCACTGCTCCTCTCATCCTCTTCTCCTCTTCCTCTGTCATCTTCTTCGTTTTTTCTTCTCTCCTCGTCGCACTCTGGGACACTCTGACAAGAAATAAAAACACACTCGTTGTTAGGACAGAGGGATTTTAAAAAAATGAAGTGAAGTGTGACTGCAAAAGCGAGGTCAGCCCTTTAATTTGAACCCGCTCCACTTCAGGAGTGTGTGTATGTGACTTTATCGATTCCCAGCTTGCATTATCCTGCTCTCACATGCAAATGAAATTCAACATGACAAGAGAACTTCCTTTCAGGTTCATCATTTATCATTTTGCATATCCTGCTGCTGACCGGTGATGTTTGATAACAAACATGCCTTTGTGATACAAAGACAAAAGTCTGTGGAATATGATCAGAAATCATGATGTTGTGATGAGCCGCAACTGTGTTCTTTGTGCTGTCGCCTCAATGCACCAAGTGAGTGTTAGGAAATTCATATTTTTCTCGAGGCTGTAGGGCAAGTATTCAAGTTGCTCCTTTTAAACTGCCTGTGAGCGATAAACTTGGACAATCAATCATCATGTCAGTATTGTTTTGGATTTACGGCAAAGATACAGTCACTGTGACAGCTTGTATGCTGCAAAGTGTCAGATTATTAAACTATGACGCCTATAAGGTGCTCACATTTCCATGTCAACCAATCTTTTCACATCTTCCAGAATAAATATAGAGACCTTAAAAAATGCGCTACAGCTTTGGCTCTCAACCTTTTTGACTTGTGCTCCTCTTAAAAATTATCTTTTGATCTCCCTGTAATAGGTTTAAAGGGGACCTATTATGCTTTTTCTTTATTTTCTGTCATATATATATAATGTTACAATGTCGGATGTTCATATTACTATAGTACTATTACTATACAACCGAATATCTATGATTACAGAAAATGAAAGATTTCTTTTTATTATATTAACAATTTTATGACGCCTCAGATTTATCATAAAAACCTTGGGGTTGTTTAGTCTGCTACACTGGGAAGCCCTATTTTAAAGAGTCTATATAAGTATGAAAAAGTAATAAATTGAAATGGTAAAATTTCAAGAGTAGCAGAGGGGAGTGAGAATGAATGCACGGACTGAGAAGTGAATTGATTACACTGATTAGTGTGAATTTCGGTTTCTTCTCCAACTGTATGAAGCCTAATCAAGTTATTAGAATTATAACAAGCAAAAATTAAAACACTCAGTATATTTTAGGACAAAACAGCTAATTTTTGATTGAACAGATGTTGACACCATCCGTCCCATTTATAAATGGAAGATTAGACAGACAGTGTGAATTCAATCTAACACAATAGCTGTCACAGCTGGGGAGTCGGGGAAAAAATTAATATGGCTCGTGCTTCGTGATGAATACACAGTCATTCATCATATCTGACACACAAACAAACAGTCACACACCGAGTTGAACACACACTGATGCACAAAAAAAAACCAAAAAAAAACTGCGATGTGTGTGGATTCAGGTGGACGGAATTGATAATATGCTGGCACACAACAAAGAGGCGTGTAAACACAAAATATACGCAGACACACAATCTTCACCACACACACACACACCACATTCTGCTGAAAGGAAGTGATTAGAAAAGATGTGCTTTCTGTTCTTTTTATTACTCCCGAGGTGGAAGAGGGGGGAGGAACAAAAGCTAGACACGAGTGAGAGAATTAGAAAAAAGCAGCGAGATGGAGATAGACCAGAGAACAAGAGCAGAGAGAGAAAGAGAGAAAAGTCCTGTTGTATATATAATGCATGACTAACCCATTTTTTAAAGACCCACTAGCAAAATACACTCCAACTGCACTGTCCCCCTGCTTGTGTGTGTTGACCGTGATGTCTCTTATGTGGACATTTACATTCAAAGTATGCACACAGTGAACACTTTCAGGTTCCTAAAGTCCGACATCTGCCGTGTGCGAGTGTATCAACTCTGCTTAATCATGCGTGAGGATAAAGCTCAGTCTGCAGCTTTGTGTAGTAAGAAAGGGACACTCACATACACAACAATCACACCTGAAGGTGAGCAACTGTAAAACCCCATTCTCATAAATCCACAGTTTCAAAGCTGAGATAAAGGTGACACCTGCCATCGACTCTGTGTGTGTGTGTGTGTGTGTGTGTGTGTGTGTGTGTGTGTGTGTGTGTGTGTGTGTGTGTGTGTGTGAGAGCATCAGTGATTGAGTATACTATGTGAGCAGAGGGTATCTGGGTGACTGCCAAGTAGTCACGTGTGCTCTGCTGTCTTTGTGTGTGTGTCAGTAATAGCCTCTCATGTGTGCCCATGCATGCATGTAATGTAGGTGTAAGCTGCCAGTCTCTCTGTGGAGGTTATTCTTGAAGGGTGTGAATTTCTCTGTGTGTGTGAGTGTGTGCAGGGGGACAATGGGGTGTCCTCTAGGTGTACGCAAGATGCCATCACTAAATCACGCACAATCACACCTGCACAGCTGATGATACACTAACTAAAGATATACTCATACAGATAACATGCTCACTGCACACAATACATGCAGGGAAATAGGACAGCAGCTCCTGCGCTGTAGGTAGTAGTTTGTGTCAGAGCAAACTAGAACAGAGGACAATGTGTTACACCGCTTTAGTTAACACATAAAGTAGGAAAACGAAAGCAACGTATATAGGGAGAGAAGGGTAGAGATGGATGGGGAGCATTTAGCCTACAGACCTGTACATTTAGGTGATTTATGATCAGCCACACTCACACTGGAAACCACCTTTTCACTGAACCTCTACACACTGCTGTGCAGTTGTAAAATCGTTTGTGAAGAGGAGAAAGATAGAATGTGTTCTTATGAAAATGAGTTGCAAAATAACTGTTTCCCTTGTACATTTATTCTGTAGCAGTGTATCGCTTTGGCCCCTCTGTACGTCCACAGAGCAGAGCAGAGGAGAGACAGGTAAAGGGAAGATGTTGACAGCATGGATGGATTACTAAATGAGCGTACAGGGCACAGACCCAGGAGCCCAAAATGCCAGGGGAGCCCCCTGACACAAAATGTAAAATGTCACTCAGATTAGCATGTACGGACTCAGAATGATCTCAAGGAGATGCCAAGGATCTGCAGAAATGACTCAAAATGACTACAAAAGACACAAAACAACAACAACGAGATACAGAATCACTTCAATAAGACACAAAACAACCACAAGGAGATTCAAAATGACTACAAAAGGACACAAAATAACCACATGGAGACTATATTACTACAAAGAGATGTAATCCACCCATGGTTGTCAGTACTGGGTACAAACATCGGTAGTGAACAACATGCTAGTGTGCTGACAGATTTGGTGTTTTTAGCTGAGCTAGACCAGAGAATAATCAGTTAAAACAGATCTGTGGTACTGTTCTGCCATCAATGTTCTCCCTGAGGTTTGCTGGAAGTGATTCGTGTTAGCGTTATGTGATGTGAGCACTGCACCTGACTCTTGTTTAAAAAAATAACCTTTTATTTGCTTCACTGCTTGTTATCAGACCGGTCATATGGTAACTTAACGAAGCAATTTGGCCTTGTGTGCTCTCAGAATTTGACATGAAGTTGGCACAACAGGTAATACTGTTTAAATGAAAACTCAGCTTCCTGCATTTGCACCTGGTGTTCTTCACCACTGTTTTGGAAGAAGGAAACAAGAGAACGGGCAAAGCAGCTTTTAAAATTACACATTTTCTTTTTAAATAACTGCAAAGAGCAGCTCATGTGGGCTTCAAAAAAGTAACTGATTGATATTTAAAGGCATGTAATTCTGGACTTTCTTTAAAAAACCTTTCACAGACTTATACAAAATTATACCCACTATGAGTGTGTAGTGGTATATCTATCTGCAGAGATTCTGCCCTCTGCCTTTAATTTTTTTTATTTTTATGTGTTTCATCATGTTTAGAAGTCAATTACAGTGTGCAGGTGAAGCCAGGACATTATAAAAAGGCAGAAACCTGGTGCATGAATATAGGCAGCATGAATTAAGAATAAGCTAAAAAAAATGTGGACGCTGCACAGATAAACACTAATATAGTATGACGAAATGCCAAGTGGATCAAGTTCATTTCAAATGAGAGTGAATTTGGGGTTGACTTTCACTTTCGTGGGCAAATACTGAAGGAGAGGATGCAGTTAAGAGCGATGCAGAGCTGGCCTGTTTTCTGTTAGACAGGAAGATGCCAGCGGATGCTTAGTTAGCTTGCTAAATATCTACATTTCCATTAAAGCAAATGCAACTTTCCCATTCACAAGCAGTGCAGGGAGGAGGGGTTAAGTTTGATTTTGGTTACAAACAGAAACCAACAAATCAAAGAGATGAAACAGTCAGTTCTGCCTCAGATTGATTTCCTGCTTTGATCTAAAATATATTTGTGCTTAATGTGGCACATATAGCATTTGGCTGCCTTTGTCCCACATAAAACACAGAGGGTTGCACTGTAAAGAGGAAGCTGTGGGTGTTAGCAGATATTTGGAGAAAAAACAGTGCTGAAAATGACCAGCTGCCAGCCTGAGAAATAAAGAAGAAACTGATTTTCTCCTGTGAAACATCTGTTCAGCTGCACTAAACTCGATCCAGACTGTGAAAGCCGCAGTGTTGAGGTTTAGCAGCAGGTGATGCAGAGCATTTGGCTGTCGGCTGCTCAGCTAAATTTGCTGTAATCAGATCTAATAACAACATAGAGAGAAGATACAAACAGAAGGACTGTAGGAGTAAATTTGGCCGTGGTTTCTTAGGAGCGCGGGCTATCCCTGACACACTCGTGCTTACATTCAGACACACGTTACTTGGACGATTGCTGACTGTCTGCCGCACGTGACTCAACTTCAGCTGCCCAGTTTTCAACAAGTCATTGAGGCAGAGGTCCAGGAGTCAGATTTCGCTCTGTGTAAAATGTGGTCACGGATATGATCCCATCCCTCTGGGAAGTGTCCATCGTCAACTCTGAGAGCTCATCGTGTATGACTAAAACAGTCTGGGGGTCAGCGCAGTAGGGCTGGCTGCCTGTTTGACACACAGCCACAGTCACATGTGTTGGGTAATCATCCTCTCTGTTGTTGTCAGCAGAGCACACACAGTTCCCAGTTTTCTAGGGTAAAGATTTCCTGGGAAAAGCCTGAGGGAATCTTTAAGAATCAGTAAACTTATTTAAACAAATTTGATAACACATTCAAACTGTTAGAGGGAAGCTAATCTGTTTTCAAAGTAAATATTTGGCTTTGAGGGAAGCTTGGAGGAATCTTACTAAATATACTTGAAAATATAACTAACCTTACATTGTCCATGCTTGCTTTAGACTTTTTTAAGTGTTACTTTATTTCTGTCAACTTTCAATGAAGTGCGTTTTACAATAATAAAATGATTGTTTATTTAGATGGAGTCTGGTGGGTTTGGTGATAAAAAAGACCTTACTCTTCAACTAAAAGGTTTATCTCTGTAGGGATGCTTTTAATAATATTGTCAGACAATCTGAGCCTATAAGTGCAAATACAAGCACTTTTATCGGACGTAATTGAGGTGTGCAGCCCTGCTCACTCAATACTGGACCAGTTTCAAAAATGGTTGTTTCGATTACTCACTTAGACACAAAAACTTGGGAAAATAGGTCCCAGGTTGAAAAATACAGAAGTCACCCTTTAAACACAACAGCAAAAGAACAACTACAGCTCAAAAACATCAGGATGGATAAAGCACCAAAGAAAATCTTACAGAAAGAGTGTGTTTGCAGAGCAAAGTCAAGACAGACGATGACAGCGCAGACACTTCCAACACTTTTCACATAATCATGAACTAAGCAGCCAGTCTCGGATGATATACAGACACGAGAACAAGAGAGGAACGAGGAAATCCCTCGAGACGCACCGGTTTGCAAAAGATTAAATGAGGCAGTTTTCTTAAAAGCCCCTGAAGACCAATCTCTCTCTGTCTCACACACATACTTAAAAACATATATCCAGCTCCCCTCAGACTCATTAACCATTCAGAACGTAGACCTGGTTAATGACTTTCGCCTGACTAATGACTGTTCACATGCGCACACACACCTGAAACACTGTGTATGTGTGTGTTTGTGAAGGATCCTCCTCTCTAATTAGTTCAGCTGAGCTCTGCTGTGCTTGCGGAAGATAAGTTTGAGAAGGGAGAGCGAGAGAGGCGAGACATTCAAGGAAAAATCATCCATCTTTCGGCGAAACATTGAACATAAACAAAGTCACATGTAAGCAGTTTGGTGGAGGGTGGGATCCAGGAACCAGATGCCAGCCAATGAGGAAACAGCTGAAACTCTGTGGACCAATGACAGCAGAGTCTGACCTTACAACGGACCAAAGAGGGAAGAGCTCACCCTTGTACACTGTAACCCCCGCACAGCACAGACGGAGACATCTAACATGTGACTCACACATGCACAATGCTCTCATGGGACCGATTTGGAAAAACATGCAAAGACCCTCAAAAACGGACAGCATGTTCCAAACACACACACGGGGCAAACTCTAAAAAACAGACACTGTGCTGAGACAAACCATTCTCTCTGTTCTTGCCCATGACGATGAGGAGGGCATGAAAAATCTGCATTAGCATGGCAACACAGATAGTTTATCGAGCTGGTCACAGTTGGAGGGCTTAAATCAAAGATCTGCATTTTCAAAGCCACTTAAAAGTTGTTTTTGTTCTTGTTTTAGTATTTCTTGTGTAACTGGATAGGAGAATGGATGTCGGACTGGGGCAAGGTATCACCTGCAGTGTTGAGAGATTTTAAAAACCCATTTAATGTGATCTTTCTGAGGGATTTCTAAAGTCTGCTGATTGTGTAGGGTGTTATCAAATTATCTATGGACAATTATCACATAATCCTTATCTATTTTATTTATTAAATCTACACAAAGAACAGAGGGGAAGCAGTAAGTTGAAAACAAAAATGCTTTTATCTTTACACACACTGATAAACTATTATTCAGAATATGACAATATTACAAATTTGATATGTAACAGTCATGTAAACAGCATATTCCCAGATTGTAGCATTTTCCTATTAGGACATGGGAAATGCCAGTGTTATTCCAATAATAGGAGCATTTTTTCAGAACATTTGGAATATGCATCTCAATTGGGGTTTTTACTGCAGTTTGTGACACACTGCATTTTGCCTGTTTAAGATTAGCTCTACGCGTTGTCATGGATGGGTGATACACAAACCAACTCGGCAACAGTTTCAGGGCTGGTATAGAGATGCATGACCAATAGAAAAGCCTGTATTTCTGGTTAGAAGGAGAAACACAACTACATTTAAACATTATGGAAGACTCAGACATGAATAGGTTTTTGGATATGCTCATATATCACAATTAAGAACTTTTCAAAAAGGTTTGCTGAAGGAATGAGAGACAGCATTAATAGTGGAATATTCATTTTCATTGGCCATGTAAACAGCTTTGTAGGAATATTGTCTTTTTCAGAATAAGGGCAAAGAACTGAATATTTGGTGCATGTTAACAGTGTCAGAGGGTGGCACACGGAAGAGGAAGTCTTGGCCCAGATATCCGCTGACTATCCGCTGATTTGCCCCCCAGAGCCTTTATCATCATCATTTATCTCGTATATGCAGTAAATATATTAGCCCACAACCCTAAACTCAGGTTATTTATCAAAAACAATGACTATAAGTGTTTTTTTGTTGTGCTATTGAAAAAATAATGAATTTACATACCCCCCTCTCCACTGTAGCAGCATGTCAGCATTAAAAGTTCAGGTTTTTACCATTATAATGTCAGAGAGTTCAAGGCATTACAATCACGAGAAAGCTAGAATAATTTGATGATAACAAGTACAATAAGAGGAAGTGAAACTGGATGTCAGATCCACCTGAGGCTGGGCGTCGATTCATGAAAGCAAAAAAACCTTCGGCACAAAGAGAGGATGTTCAGAGGACTCAAAGGTCTAAAATCGCAAGCATTGTTCGCTAGTATTTGTTCACTGCTTATTGGTATTTCCCTTGTTTTGTTGTTAGTGTGTGTGTGTGTGTGTGTGTGTGTGTGTAATAAAATTCCACAGCTGAGTGCCAAGTATGTGTTGAGTTACTTTCAAAGTTTGTGCATGTTCACAGAGAAGCATCTGTTGCCTTGTGTAAAGGACACAGCAGTCTTCTTATTTTCTGGTAAAACTCACTTTACTTTATTGGGTTCTTTGGCTCTCTTTAGTTCTCAGCTGGATCGTTTCTCCGCTCTCCTGGAAATCTAATTTTCATTAGATGTATTAGCACAAAATTTCAACTGAAAGTGACCTGCCTAAAGCTCATGCCATCTTAAATACTTCCAAGACTTGATTACATAAATTGAATTTAACAATTTAAAAGACACTCAAACTTCAATGACGCTGAAAGTTTGGCAGGTATGGATCACCAGTGGAGATATAACTGAAAACCATAACGTTTCAGAGGCATCATTGTGACACGTTGTAACTGTTTGAAACAATTCTGAGGACCAAATTCCCATATCAAATATTTCATACTAAGCAGGCTCAGATTGCTGGCAAGTAAATGGCCACTGTTTCCAAATTCTTAACTGCAACTGTGGGGTGTGATCAGGAAAACACAAGAATCATGCTGAAACAAGTTCAAAAAGCTGAAACAAAAAAAAGAAACTTGAAAAAAATCAAAAAATGATTTATGGAAAAATAAATCTTCCTTGTAGTCTTTAAAATTAAACATTAAGACAAAAAAAAGGTGGCGTCAAACAGGATGTGTGAAGCAAACCCGAATGACAAACTCACAAACACATTTCGAGACACACACTAACACCTCCCCAAAATGCTGAAAAATGCAAAGGGCGGCCTGTGGGGTGTTAAGACAGCCCTCACTGACTGGGTCAAGGGGCCCCTCGCGTCCTCTCAGGTATCCGTGTTGTGTTACAGCAGGTAAAAAGGGCACATACGAGCCGACACAATGCACACACACGAACACTATTGTGTTTCAGCTTAACGTCTGCGTGCTGATAGCCTTTCACACTGAACAACAGTTGGGTAGCTTTGTGTGTATAAGCACACGCACGCACGCACGCACGCACGCACGCACGCACGCACGCACGCACGCACGCACGCACGCACGCACGCACGCACGCACGCACGCACGCACGCACGCACGCACGCACGCACGCACGCACCCACACACACACACACACACACACACACACACACACACACACACACACACACACACAGCCTGAACGGGAACACAAGTGATGCCTCTGAGGAAGAGCGTCTGGCACATTTGTTTGATCAGTTCGATAGATTGCTTTCATGGGATGCTAATCACACAGATTTTTTGGATAATGTGTTTGCTTTCCTTCCAGGAAGACGTCTCTATATCGACATAACAGGTTTATTTTTAGTGGCTGTGAATCTTGCACTCATTCAATATCCACATCACTTTTGAGTGGAACTAAAACCAAACATCAGGCGAGGCTGAGCCGACCCCATCATAATGCGCTGTTAATTACTACGGCACAGAATGAGTCATCGTCGAGTCTGAAAAGCCTTGAAGGTGGTGAGGGTGTCGATAATAAGGAGGTGGTGGAGGCTGGAGAGCTTGGGAAACAGGCCCATGATCAAACCGTACAGAATCAACTTCCAAGAAGCTGCTGGTAAAACCTGACAAACTGGTCACAGTAATGCTCTATTCTCCTACAGCAACTCTTTCTAAGGTGCCCCTGAGCAAGGCACTAAACATCCAGTTGCTCTGGTTATGGTGCTTGTTTATAGAAGTAGATACATTTAAAGTCTGCGTTGTTTTTAGCTTTTATCTGCACAATGTTGGTGGACTGAGCTCCTTGTTTCCTCTGTTAATGACATAACTCATGCTCTTCATGTACTTTTATATAATCAAGTACACAAGATTCCATGCCTGTTTTCAGGGTAGTCATGTGAATATTATTTCCACTTAACATTTTATTGCCGTTCACTGGAAGATTGATAATGTTTCACTTTATAACTTGCATTTATTTGTATAGCAAATTTAATAACTAGAATTATCACTTCTGTTCCTGAGTTAAGATGTTTTTGAAGTGTAAAACATTATGATGTCACAGCTATCATTGACCTTTTGGATTTAAAATGTCATCACTTCATTTTATTCTATTAGAAATTTGTGGGAAATTTTGTCATAATTAGCATATGCAGTCTTGAGCTATGGTCAAAAACATGTTAGGTAACAGTGGAATTTGACCACCAAAATCTAAGCAGTTCATCCTTTATTGGAAGTGGAAGTTTGTGCAAAATTTGAGGAAATTCCCTCAAGAACTTCTTTAGATGTTGCGTTCACGAGAATAAGAGGGATGCAAGGTCACAGTTTTCCAAGCGGACATTTATGCCAAGTTTAGACAGGGCATACATATGGATAGATGTGCCAGCAATAGCCATAGCCTCCAGCTATGGCTATTGCAGGCACGGAGACTTTAAAACTGCAGTGGACTACAGCGCTTAACAGGTTCAAAATACCAAAACTAATAAAAACAAAAGCAAACAAATGTAGTAGTAGTGGAAGAATTGTACAAAAAAGAGGACGAAGTCAAGATGTAAAGCTTGACTCAAACTGAGCGACAACAGAAAGTGGTGAGTCTTCAGCAGCCACTAAAATGTTTCCAGAGTCTGAGATGTTATTACATTAAGTAAGCAATAAGTAAGCCGTTTCACAGATTAGGGGCAGCTACAGAAAAGGTTTGGTTGTCACTGTTTTAAGAATTAGATCTGCGAGCATCCAGCAGTATCTGATTTGTGGACCTCAATGCTCTAACTGGAGTATGAAGATGCAAGAGTTCTGCTAAATAAGGTAGCAGCAGGCTATTTAAAACCTTAAAAACAAGCAATAAAATCTTAAAATCAACCCTAGAATGAACAGTAAACCAATGGAGGGTGGCCAGAACTGGTGTTATGTGGTCACTCTTTTTTTTTTCCCAGTTAGAGGACGAGTGGCTGCATTTTGAAATAACTGCAGACTACAAAGAGACGAATGTTGTTAAGCCACATACAAAGAATTACAGCTATCTAACTGACAAGCAATAAAATCATGAATAACTCTCTTAAAATAGGCCTTTACTTCTGCTAAACTTCTAAATGGAAAAAGTTAGTTCTGACAACTGAACTTATCCGTTTATCAAATTTGCTGTCAAAAGTCCAACCATGACTCATGACAAAAGATTAATTATAAGAAGCTAAAGAAGGGCCAAGAATACAATCAGAGTTATCCAAACATAACAATCTTTGCTGAGAATGAGAAAGTGTAAATCCAGCCAAGTTTTGATATCGCTTTCACATATTTGTATGTATTAATGTCTCTAAGCTCAAGGCTCTACTGATAAGTCCCTCACCAGAGTGTCACGTTTTCCCAAAACCTTCCTGAACCACTACCTTCAAAGTGGAAACAGACTAATTTTTTTGCTTTAACTTATCATTACGACATAAATTTTGATTGCACACTGTAATGGCTAGAATAATGACACCACCAGTGTTTAATTTAGTTCCCTATAAGCCTCCTTTTCACTGTCACTGGGTGCGATATCTAAGTTAGAGGACAGCACTTTTGTTTACTGTGGTAGATATTGGTAGCCATTTCCAGTTACCACAGAGAATCAGTGTAAGTTCTTTGCAGTTACTATCCCCAAAAAATGAAAATGGCGGAGGGTGGAACAACCAAAGTAACTGTAGAAAACACAGTGCAGTTTATCCTGCATTGTTGGTAGTTGCGAAGCTCTGAGGAAAATGGAAAGCGATCTGGTTGACTGTGCAATTGCAGTTCCAACAATGATACCACTTGAGAACACCAGGGGGGAAGCTGAAAATATGTCTTTTCCCACTTTCAATTTTAATCTGCTTTTAACTAAAAAAAAAAAAAAGCTTCTTTTCAACGTGAGGTCAAATTATTGTCTAATGTTTAATTAACTCTAGTGTTAAATCTACTATTTTTTTAATCTGTGGAATGATATTAAGTCTTCAAAAAGAAGAAACATATCATGTTTACATGCACAAAGGCAGCAGACTGTGGTCGAGGGATTACACCACAACACTAATTATGGTTTCAAACAAACATCTGAGAGGCCCAGTGTGTGTGCGTGTGCGATTCAGATTTTAATTCGGGGAAAAACTACAGTGCACAGTTAATGCTTATGCTTCTGAAAGACTATAACACTGAAAGACTGTGCTGGTCGGCATCAGTTACAGAATATTATACTTCCCTGCTAACAACACCTATTAATTATTCATGTGAGGGCATGTGTGTTTTGGTGGGATAGTTTTACTGTGTGACCAGTCGAGCCATACCGCACCACATGGCCCTGACCAACCAGATGACAGCATGTGTGTGTGTGTTGCATACTCACTCCATTGTGTGTGGGGCACTCTGCGGTGCTGAGGTGACTGGTTGGAGAACCTGAGGTTGGCGTGTCTGCATTCTCCCGGGGACTCATGGGATCTGTAGGCGCTGTATCTGTCGTGGATTCGATGAGGTTTGAAGTTCTGTGTCGCAGCACAAAGGCCGGGCCCTCGGCCCCACTCGTCTCTCCTCCGTCCAGCTTGAAACGCTGGACCGACCTCCAGGTACCGAAGAGTTAACGGATGAAGACGACCAAATCTGGACGAGACTAAACCTGAAGACTTTGGAATGGTCTAATGTCTTCACTTAGGACTTTATGGGACGAAGCTGAAGAGACATACAAAAAAGAGAGGGGATGTTAGAAAGAAAAGATAGGTAGAAATGGTGGGAAAAAGAAAGCAAGAAAAAGAAGGTCTACATGATGTTGTTTATCCTTCAATTTTAAATGACAATAATAAAATCCAAGCAAAACAAAACTGTGGAAAGAATCCAGACATAACTGTCAAAACATTTCATTTTTAGTAATAAGATAATACTTTGAAGCATTTTCCCAAACAATAAAAAATATAAGCCTGTGATAAATTAATGATGAACACAGTTTCACACCTGAGCAATTAGACGCAGTAAAATTTGGGATTATCATATAAATCACACCCAATGCTTTAGGAAGTCTTCTATTTAGGCCTGACTGCCAGACTAAAAATATGAAAGTGTAGGCCTAATCTAACAGTTGGAAGGTCACAAATACCATCCCCTTAAAAGACAGAGTATCCTGCAGATACGGTACATCACTGCAGTTCACTGAGTCAAAGCAGCTCTGCATTCAAGATAAAAATGACTGTTGTTGTTGCTTTATCTTTATCACTTCAAAAAGTTCCCTGTGGTATCAAGGCCTTAAAATACTGGATCTACGAACATAAGCAACCAATTAGAAGCTGCCAACTTGCTGTCATGGTTAGTTGCTTAGCGACAAGAGGTGTCAAGGACAGGAACAAGAGATTTGCACACAGGAAGTAAATATGTTCCCCGTTGAGAACTTACAATGCCTTTTGTTTCTCTCCTCATCATTCTCTAATCACTTCACAGTTTGCCTTCTGCTTTACAGGGAAATGTAACACAATATCACTTCATTCAGAATTCAAGCTTGTTAAACAGCACTGAAAAGCAAGGTGGGACATGACAACCAAAATCAAATCAAGTCAAAATCCAAAGATAGCTGGCACTTTTGAGCAGGAGCATATAATGATCATCATAATTTTGGGGTCATACTTAATTCCAAAAACACCTTCCTTCCACTCGTCTCTGCAACACCATAGATACGACCTGATCAGCTGTAAATAATCAATTATACAGAATGATGCAAAGGACAAACATGCAAACTGTGGGAAACACTTAAACGGCTCATTCTAAGGTAATGAAAACACAACTATTCTTATTTTCAGGTGATTATGAACTTATGAAAACAAACTAATTACATTATATTCAATTTCTGCCAATATATCCCCTTAAATCCTACACACTTGACCTTTAATATGATATAGTTTAAGGCTTTTGTTTGTTATCTGGTGTTCGCAAAAATGTTGTCACTGTCACCCTGATTGTCGATCGCGTTCAAACTCTCTCTTAAAAAAAAGGAACAAATAGTCAAGTATTTCTGTTGAACAGCCATTCGGGTGCAGCCCTACTTAAGTGTTCCCCTTTAAAGCCCTAGAATTAGGTTAAATTCTGGTAAAACAAAAAAAGTCTTATTCAGCACCCGTTACATGAAGTGCTTCTCTTTGATAAATCAGAAATAAACTGACTGGTTGCAACACCGCAGCTACAGAGCTATAAACTCTGACAAATCGTTTAAAGGAGCAAGTTCTCATGACTGCAACAGGAGTAAACGTGTGCAGGTGCTGTTACTAAACATACGAGGACCTTAACCACAGCCTAAACTCGGAGATACACGTGAGCAGTATAAAAGGTCCTACTGAGAAGTCCTTGGTTTGGAAGGTTTGCTTTTATATCCTTTTGGCCTTCATAAGGATAAATATGCTTGTGTACCTGGCCTAGACCCATTTATATTATGCAGTTTTCACATCAGTTTGTTTTCAAACACATGCTCACTCACACAGCCGAAGCTTTAATGTACCATAAATGATGAGAACTGCAGCTGCACATTTATATCAGCAGGTCTCACATTGCTGAGATCTGTTTTCTCTGTGTGCTTTGAATACACACACAGCGCTCCAGAGGGGACGAGCCAGTGTGAACGTGCCCCCGAGCACTGGACCACTTCATTTAAACCACCCCCCTGCGCTACCACAAACATACATCAGGGAATTATACACCCTGGGGGGGGGGGTTGAGAAAACACAAAGGCATGCACATACACACCTGAGCATGTACTTGTAAACACACACAGACTGCTAAAGACATCATTTGTAATAGGCTGATGTAAGCATGTAGGGAGCAAGAGAGCTGCGATGAATCTAAAGTAAAGGACAAGGTAACGCATACATTATATTGAACTATAGTCACCTTCATATAATAAAACCATATCCTAATTTTTTTACTTATTACGGATGAGAGCTCACAAGTGACATCAAGCGATTGCTTCTGCTGTACTGGATCACATTAAATCACAGAGTTCAGAGAGTTGAAGGTGACAGAAAGTTGGCTTCTTCACACTAATACAACTCAGCACCTGTTTTACCATCATTCAAAGCATCATTTTCAAAAAAGCTTTGTTCTCCGTCCAGGTTATAGTGTGACACTGGCATCAAACTGTTTTCAAAAAAGCACCACTTTTTGGATGTGAAAAACGCTGGTTCAATCTGTGTAGGAGGCAAAAAAACCCCACAAAAAACAAAGACACAATTCAGACGTTTTCATATCTACTAATGTTGTCAAAAATAGTTATTTACTGAAACCTAGTGATCCTGAATATTCAAAATGATTCCGCAATATCAATACACCAGTACCAGCCCTGCTTTCTCAGCTATTCTGCTGTTCTTGGCTACTAACTAAAAAAAGAAAAGCCATTGCTGTCACGTTAAAGCCTTGTTATATTTATCTTTTACTAAAAGTGTCAGATTTTAGGCCCTCAGTGTAAATGTTTACAACGCCCCCAAGTGCAATGTGTATAAACAATATACCCAAAAGGCCTATCTAAAGACAACGTATAGAACTAATATTATCACAAAATATTAAAAATA
Source organism: Plectropomus leopardus (assembly GCF_026936395.1). Classification (NCBI taxonomy): domain Eukaryota; kingdom Metazoa; phylum Chordata; class Actinopteri; order Perciformes; family Serranidae; genus Plectropomus; species Plectropomus leopardus. The sequence continues at coordinate 13,141,005 of NC_142197.1, read as the reverse complement.
TTAAAACAATTTTGATAAATAATCATCAATAATAAGGCTGGGTATTGTCAAGAACCTCACAATTCAATTCAACTTCGATTCTTTGGGTCACGATTCCATTCAATTCAATTCATTTCGATATTGATCCAGTTGTTTTGATATCAATTCAGTTATGTGTGTTGAAAATACCCTGATAATTCATTAGAATACCTTCTGAACTTACTTTACCATTACATAATTTTTTATTGAATAAAAATTAGAACTAAAATAAATTTAAAGCACAGAAAAGTGTACATTTTTGCCTGAGCCGAACTTAACAGAAGTAATAAACACGTATGCAGGATTTGACAACCTGCGTTAGTGTGTGATCCACAGCTTTAGCGTTAGCAACAGTTTGCCAAACATCTGCGCGGTGTCGGCTCAAATGGTTACGTAGGTTTGTCGTATTGTTACAGTGTTTCAACTCTGACTCACGAGGCTCACACATGACGTAACAACTATGGACTTCGTGTATGCAAACATCAGCTTTTAATGTTGTCGGCGCTGAGTTTAACACAACGCCACCTTGCACCACTGTCACCATTTTAATGAATAAACAACAAACGTTGTTAGGGGGTCAAGTGGGGCCCCTGAACAACGTCAATCACACTCTGGCGGTACTCACACTGCCCCCACGGGAGCGGGGCGTCATTACAATGGAAATAATCGATTTCAGGATTTTATGAATCGATATTAAATTGGCGAAAAACATATTGCAATGCATTGATGAATCAGTTTTTTTACCCAGCCCTAATCAATAATGTGAATATAATGACTAAGTGGTTAAAGGCAAATAACAGAACAGCTACAACAGTCTTTTAAGTTCTTTTAAGTTTAAGTATTACAAAATCAAACACCTATGTCAATATAATCTCATAACGTGATATCGGTATAATATCAATACAACCCACCCCTTTCCCTCCAACTAACTTCAACTGTTTTTTGATGATTTATGTGTCCCTACAATCCTATGCCATCCTAAAAGTAAAAATAACTTGATATCATAGGAAAAACAGACATTATTCTGACATTGACCTGTTACTTGCTTTCGTCATATAACCCCACAGTATGTACTTCCATGAGGTAATATAGTAAACTATTACTTTATCGATTAGAGGGAGATTTTTTTAATGAAAACACTGATTACTGTTGGATTGTCATGTGAAGCTGGCAAAGCCTCTGTTCCCCTGCAGTTACTCATACTACAACAGTGGTAGCAGCATTTTACAGAGTATGAGTGTGTTGTAAGTGATTTCATATACATGACGCTTTTCCAGGAAACACAGTTATTCAAACTAGAGAGAAAATGTCAAACCACAGCTGGTGGTGGGGAAAGAACATTGCCATGCTCCGAAAAAGAGAAGAGAAGGGTAATGGGACAAAGAGACAAGACCACACAACAGAAAAGGACAGAGGACAATCATTAAAAGAGCCATAGGAAAAATACAGAGAGTTTCATAACCCAATGACATCGACCATCAGACAGTACTGCTATTGTATTGTATGCTGTGAAGATGACGGAGACTGTTTGAGCTGAACTGTGAGATGACTGGCCTTTGGGCGAGTTCCCTAATCGAAATCAAACACTTCTACACTCTGAGATTGTCCAATCAATCTCTCCACTTTTCCTCCCTCCTCTTTCTCCCCGATCGACTATTGTTGAAAATTACATTGACGCTCTTTTTGAGTAACTGCACCCTCATTTTCTGTCATGATGAAAAGTGAGATTTCATGCCGGGCCCATATTAACCAGGGAATAAGGGGAATAAACTACTTTTCATAGGGCCTTTTTGCAGCTGTAGTCGATTCCCAAGATAACAGTCTTGTGGCCTGATTGCCACACAAGAACAAACAGCTCTCCCGACAATTGAAATAGCTGAGAAGTTTCATTCTGTGTGGGTCTGATAAGGGTCTGGAAGCAGGGGAAAAAGAAAAAAACATTACAGAGACTTGTTTGGATGACCACACGTGACTCTCTAACTCTGCACGTATCTGTACAGAGAGAGAGAAAGAGTTTGGTCAGTTTCCTACTGTTTCTTAGCGTTGAGTAACTACCTTATCATCTGTGTTTTTTAGTTTCTCTGTCTTTGCAGTTTCTGACTTTGAGTATGAGCGTGAACATCCAAGTTAAAACATGTTGCACAGAACTTATTTACTACACCATGCTTTCTTCTCACAAAATTTTTTTCTGCTATTTTGCCTTTCTAATGAACTCCTGCTAATAACTTCCTGTTTCCTGTTGCACTTGTCCCCAACTTTGCATCAGAAGTAAACATGTTTACAGCCTTGTACAAAAGACGGTCTGATCTCTACAGTTATTTCAGCATTTGTGACAAGTGATTTTTTATAAAATTCACCCAATTCAATGTTATTAAGGCTCAACGTTAAGCACAGTGAGTGCGGTCTGCTGATAAGTCACTACCACTGTGATGTTGGTAAGGTAATGTAACCATCGCGTTTCTCAAGATTCACAGAATACAGGCATTACTGTAACTAACTGTCATAGTTCAGTGTGTTTTCAGTTCATCAAAGTTCACTGTAACATTTTGATTGCCTAAAAAAATCTTTTTTTTAGTGCTTGGTTGTACTTGAAGACCCAAGGAGTTGGATGTTCAGTTCTTCCAATAAGTACATTTAATTGTAATGGTTTTAAGCCTGTTTGTCGCAAGTAAAAGTTAGCAATATTACAGTTAACCATAGATATAAAGGCACTGTGCAAACCAAGATAGCTGCTAGCATTAGGGTTAGTTACACCATCTTGTCAAAATATGGTTCCAAAAATTCAAAACGGCAATGGCCAAAATGCTAAGTTCAAGGTTTCAGATTCCACAAACCAATGAGTGATTTCGGGGTGGCTACATCCGTTACTTTATACAATCTATGCTTATAGCCAACAAAACAAGATCCTAGTTCTTACAAACTACCATATTTCCTGCTTTTGGTTGCAGAAATTTACACACTAACATCACAGAGGCACTTGTGAATTGGAACAGATGGGCACATTGGGTGAAGTCACTGTCACTGACACGTGCTGCTGCCAGGGTAAAAAAACATGTGGCAATTAACTCCGACTAGTCGTGTCAGAACATCGGTCAGGTCAACATCGAGCATGAGTGTCCTGTGAGAAGGAGTTGGGACTTTTTCTGAGGTGTGCTCACAGGTTGTTCTATTCGTTGTAGACCTTTACAACAATTTACAGAAAGCAAAACAAAATCTTCAAAACTAGTCAGCTACAGCGCCTATGTTGTTAGCCCTGAGGTTTTTGTGTTTGTTTCCTGTAGCGAAGGGGATTTTGAAATTGGTACCAAAACATAGTCAGCCAGTTGCAGGTTTATAGTCAAGATCTACATCCAATGAGTCAGACTAACAGAGCCACCTGGAACACATAAGAGTTGTTGCTGCTTGATTGTCAGTGCTCTTTTACAGTCATATCATTTACAAGGGAGTGACAAAAACATAAAACACACAAGCACACACACACAGACACTCATTGGCATTGCCTTCAAGAACCAATTGCACAATAGAGAACAGGCAGGACAGAACAGACTGACCTCATATTGAGATAAAAAAGACTCGCCATAATGGAAGATAAGATACAGAGAAAAAACTGATTCACACACCCAAACCAAATGGGGCTTCCCAGGGTCCCAGCCAACTCCAAACGCTGAAGTTTCACTTCTGAGAGAGCAGCTGACACATAATGTCTGTTGACAACAGGATGCTAAATGACTCATCAAGATGTTTCGCGCAGTTTAGCTGTATGATCACAACTTGCGGGGCTTGGACATTGCATATACACCGTTCTTCCCTATTAAAGACCCTGTATGAGGTTCAATTATTTTCCACACTCAGTTTACATGAAACAAAGCATTCACAAAGGCAAGTTTGCCATCTGCTTGGTTACAGCAACTCAGAAAATACTATCAAACTGCCCCAGAGTGATACTTTCACCCCAGGAAATGAACTAACATAAAGGACAAAAACAGAACCAGGCTTGTGATCCGCTGGGTAAACCTCAGTGAAGAAGGATTCACCAGTTCTCGCTTCACTCTGAATCTCTACTGGTGTGCCCTTGAGCAACACTTCCCTTTCTTGGCTAATGAAAATGCCCAGAAGCCATTGCTTTTAGACCATTCCCAAATAGATAAACCAAGCAGTCAAGATTCTGTGCTGTCAGCAATATAGAAATAGTCTTTCTGTAAACTCAGTGAGTTCCTCTTTTAATTTTTGATATTTTATTTTATTCGCATCGTGAACCAGCTCTGAGACAACGCCATCCATAAACATTGTTGTCAGTTAACTCTTTAACACCTGGATCAACATCATTATGCTGCATTTAGGGGGCTTTTAATGGCATTTATACCTCTGAAATCTGAGAAAATTGGTTTGATTTATTTCAAAAACATGGGAAAAAACATGATGAGCAGCTTGGCAAGAAATGTCCCCCAAACTGCAAAAGAGAAATTGTAAAAGGTTAAAAGGAAATGATCTGAAAATTACATGGGGGGTATTATTAGATATTATAAGAAACAGGGAGGAAATTTCCAGAAACTTAAATTTATAATGCTTTTAATCATACATTTAAAATCATGTTACAGAGAAAAAAGAGAAATATATAGATTTTTTTTTAGCACTTTCTTAAGGTCACTTTCTTGTTTTTTTTTTGGTTGATTTTTTTTATTGTTTTTTTATTTACACTTTTTTGCTTACTTTCAGGTAATTTTCTTGTAACTTTTAAATAATTTCTTACTATTTTTGGGCCATTTCTTTTTAAGTTGCTGGTTACCCTTTTCCTATGTTTTTGAAAGAAATCAAGCCAGTTCTCTCAGGTATCAAAGGGTTAACGTTGGACGCTATTGAGCTTTTAATACTGATTCTATTGATTTGACCCACAGGTCAATACTAGTGATACCTTGACTGTGTTGGTCCACTACAGCTGAATGAACATTTTGTGTACGTCTTGCAGGTCGTGATGACATGTTGTGAAATAGCAACTTTGAAAGCCTCAGTGATTTTGTCCTGACATAAAGGAAGATATTGACGTTTACATATTGATGCCAATGATGTGACCTTTGATCAATATATAATTTCTTTCACCACATGGCCTTTCTGCCGTCCAAGTCACCGTGATATTTGCAGAATCTTAATGTGTCCTGTAGTTTGACTTATCAATGAACTCCACTGAAATAAAAACACTCCAAAGACACAAATACTTTTTTCTACATTTTTCATCTGCTTAGCTTTGCATAAAGATTAGAAACCTTTTCAGTTTTTATTTTTACATTTATATTTAACTTAACAAATTAGCTTGATTTCCAACAAAAACATGAAAAGAAGGCAATGAGCAACAAAAGATGAAATGACCAAAAAATAGCAAGAAATTAGTAAGAAGTACAAGAAAATTACCAGAAATTTGTAAAATGTATCTGTAAAAACTGTAATTTAAGAAATGCTTTTAAAAACGGAACTGGAAAAGTGCTTAAAAGTAATATATTGTAAAGAAAAATAAATTAAAATAATTATAACAAATGTAATTAACTTTTCCATGTTTTTCTAAAAAAGAAATCAGAAATTTTTTTTCAAATGTTTAAATACTTTTGAAAGGTGCCTGAAAGCAGCACAAGAAAAGTGATGTGGCCCCAGGTTTTAAAGGGTTAAACAAATTAGATATAACATGTTAGTTAGCTGGAGGTGCTGGCAGGCATTTTGCTGCCTTTATACCATGCAGGCTAGCTGTCACCCTGTGTTTCCAGTCTTTATGCTAAACTAACCAGCATTAAATGGTTAGAATACACATTAACATGCTATGCTAACAGTCTACACAAGGTCATGTATTCATGTGCACTATTCCACACAATCATGTCTCGCAGCATTTCCTCACGCTAACTGTCACCATCTTCTGATTTGTCCTCTCTTCACAAAGACACCAACACTCTCTCTCTAACACACACGAACACAGCTGACCTCACTCCAAAAGATGTGTGGAGTCACTTATTGTCACTGTAAATCCCTGAAAAGGTGGCTCCAAAAATCAATCCTAGCAACCAACATACAAATCCAACAGGAACTCAGATGAAAAAAAGAGACTGACAAGAGAAAGAAAATGAAAGCAACTGAAAACTGAAAAGAAATGTCAATGGGAATGGATTGCTCTCTTGTTTTTTTCCTCCTCAAGGGAAAGAGTAAGTGGTGAGGCTGGGCAGAAGTAAAAAGTGGAAGCGTAATGTTAAGGAAGCAGAAGTACCCATTTCTGGTTCTTATACTGTGGATCAGGGATCCACATTGAATTTGCAGCCCATCAGTCATGGCTACGGCCACAGTGGGCAGAAATGGGTGAAAGCCTCACTTCTGCTAACTTAAGGAGAAAGTGGGGGGTGCAAGAAAAAGAATTAAGATATGACAGAAGATATGACTCACTAAACCTGCTCTGCAGCGTTGTCTGGTTGTCAGACATGCAACTATGCCTGCATGAGTGTGTGGGTGTTTGCGTAATGACACATCAAGTTGTAGGCCATAGAGTATTTGAAGGAAAGCAGTATTTTCCCTTTACTTTCATTCAGTAGGAAATAAATGCAGGACAAAGGTCACACAGTATAGTGAAATAGCTGTATAACTGTTTTACATATATCTAATTTTATAGTTTAACACCCAGCATTTTTAATTTATTTTTACCCAGATAAACAATGTGAAAACTGTTATGCTTTGATAATTTATTCAGCTATGTCTTACTGCTTGGAGCAAAAAGCCCTTTCTTATGCAAACTAGAGACCCATAAGAATATGTTTGACAGACCCAAAAAGCAAGATTTATAATAACTGTCATAAAACATAAAATAACTGTAAAAAAAAAAAATCCTCTTAGGAATTAAAACAAGTTGTTTTTTCTCTGTTGTCTTGCCTCAGGCCAACTGTTTCCCCCAAATCTCAGTAAACCTATTTAACCTGGCAGCCCTTGGATACCAACATGGTTCTTAATTAGTGCTTTATTTAAGACAGGCGTTCTGGAAAGGCCAACAGGTTAAAACAATAACTTAAGTCAAATGCACACTGCTGACTACAACAGCAGTCTCATTAAAGATAAAGTCAAACCTATTCCCCTCAAACTTTCTGTTTTTAGACTAATAAGTGCACATTACAACAACTACACTGCTTGAGATGTAAAGAAACATTTTACTGCAAGTAAGATGCTATTTTTATAAAACTGTATATAAAGTAGAAAAAACAAAAGAATTTTGAAATTGTGCTACATGACCAGAGAAAACACAGAAAAAGGACTGAGGCATACGTTTTTGCTCAAGAGGTAGAAAACCTACAATTACCAGAATGCACTACACCGCATGGGACCAATAAACAATCCCACTGGTGGGTGACTTAATGCAAGATTGTCTTTTTTTCACAGGAAACAATATGTCCACTGGCTGATAACAAACACTTTTGTATTACAGTTAAACAGTAAGCTAAAATGTATTTCTGAAATATTTGAGGCGAGAAATAGGCAACGCAGTAACACTAGTTGGTTCACATTTCATGAGCACTGCCTAGTTTTAATGTTGATCCTTGTTTTTTAAGCCTCCATTTTTCACAAAAGAGGAAACACTATGGCACCCACTTCCTGTTCACAAATTCTCATATTAGAGGTTAACAGTGTACTTAGATATGTTTCTAAAACATTTTAGGCAAGAAATAGACAATACAGAAATGGAGGGGCAGGTCTCTTTCTTTTGTACTATTCGGGTGCATTTGTAAATACTCACTCTGAGTGCTAAAGCACACTCTGGCGCAAACTGGACCATTCGTAAATTCAGAGTATTGTTGGAGTATACCATTCGGTTATCCAGAGCACCGCACTCTGTTGTTTGTTAATTGTTTGTTAATTGTTGTTAGCTTAATTGTTTGTTAATAATTGTAGAAATAGAGCGCTCCAGCAACAGTTCTCTTATTTTAGCGTAGAACTTCAGATTGAATTTATGAACGCACCCTTTGTTTGAGTGGTAGTGGGGATTCAGAAATTATGAAGTTAAATCCTTCATGTTTCATGTCACCCGTTTAAATTGGGAGTTTGGCAGGGTGATCTGGGCATTGGTAAGATGGAGGGAAGTTTACCATACTTCATTTTGTATCCATATTGTTGTGATACAAAGGTGGTTTAAAATCTGCAAGGTCTGACTAAAAATGCTAAAATAATGTCATTTGACACACAGTATAGCAAGTTTATTCATTTCAAAAGCAATGTTACTCTATCCCTCTCTGTTGAGCTTCTTTCAGCATAGGCTCCTACATCTGGTGTTGTGAATGTTAGAGGCTTTTAAGCAACATGCCTGTTCCCCTTCCACATGTGCTCACTGAGTCACAATGTCAGATATGGCCTGTGGCCTGTCACCTGCTTTGTCATCATTACCTTTGCTCTCTTTGACACACAGAGAGAAAGCGAGAGTGTCTTAAAACAAACACTATATAACATAAGGAAGCAGTGCATGCATTCAACTCTCCTGGCCTGTCACACACTCATTTCCACTATACACAGATTCATTTGTAATTTGAATATGTGTATTTTTTTCTCATAACCTTTCAGCAGGCACGATATTTGAGTTTTGTGTGATCGTTTACAAAACTAAATACATGTTTACCCAGTGCTGCCTAAACAATAAGGTGATGCTATCTCAAACAGAAACCCATCTTGGGAAAGATCTTTTCCATGAGATCCTGTTTTTTTAAGCATAGACAGACGCCTGCAACAGGAGGCAGTGTGTGATAAAACAGGTTACGCAAGCCTATCAGTTGAAAAACAGTCAGAACAGGTTTACACTGATCTGTATCTTTTCTTTACTCATCTTTTTTTTGCAAACAAGGGTTTACACAATCTAACAGACATAAGTTAAGCACCTAATATTTTTATTTCAATTTTAAGCAAACTTTTGACATGTTTGCACCACATTTGCATTATTTCCTTAACAGTTAAGGAAATAATACAAATGAGGTGCAAATGTGTCTCCATTATTATTTATTGCATGAGGACATTTTGAGCTTTCCTGTTGCCATTCAGTTCTTCTACTTCAAAATATCAGCTGAGACTACTAAATTATCTGTAAATAGCATCACAGTGTAATTTAAAGAAGCCATATTGACTGACTTTATTAAGCAATGAACAGTCAGCAAGCACAGATGCTAAGACATAAGGTGATTTGTTTATTTCTAACCCAAGGGAAAAACTTGTTTAAAGGTCTGGGTATGGAGAGGACAGTTTTGGGTCCTGACCTACACCACAGTCTGCCTATTAGTAACCTCTGAGGATGGAGAGGAATGACAGGTTAACAAGGGGGATGAATTTTGATATTTTTGTCATCCAAAGGGGTGGCTTTCCCCCTCATGCCTGCTCAAATTGTCTTCTGCACTTTGACCTTAGACAGGGAGCAGAATCTTATTTTTTGTTCACATAAGTCCAAAAGCCACAAACACATTATATAAGATAACGACTTTCTGTGACAGCACATTTCGCACTTTGCCCTCTAAACAACACGTTAAAGTTGACGTGGCTCCTGACCTGCTGTCATGTCTGTCTCTCCTTTCACTGTACTAGTCAAACATTAAGATCTATGCCTTGAAAGGTCAGGGTGAGTGGAACTGTAGTAGCTGGGTAGTACCTTTCACTCTTCCCTCATTTGGGCTGGACTTTTGGACATTTCAGTTTGATCCAAACCAAAATTACAGGTTTGAAACCTCACCTGGGCCACATCCGGCAACTCTGGAGTCAAACTCTTCATGTGGTGGTGCAGTTCACTTTACGGTGCTTAATGCTGCGTGTGTTCCTATGGCAGGGGGTGGTGTATAGGCATCCCTTTGTATTTGGGGCAGCTTTACAATGATTTAAACCTGCTGTTGGAGACCACATGACTGCTTCTACTGTTCACTGCAAGTATGTAATCACACTGAAACCTGCACTTAAACATAACCACACATGTACACACCCACGCTACCATGATATTACCGAAAACACACCTTCGATTCTCTGCCTCCATGCAGCTACACCTGAAGGCTAGTCAGTGCAAATAATCACTCAAAAGTGTTTGCTTTAACTTACTTGCAGCTCCACATGGGTGGGGTTTGTTTTATGAGAAAATAATTGATAGAGACTTCACACTATTTGTAGGCCAGTATGGCATGTTTTTCCATACCAAATCACTATCCTAGCTGCCTTTTCAACCATAAGACAGTATAAAAAAAACCCGCAAGAAAATAATCTTACTTTATCGAGAATTTAATAACAATAACGTGTCATATCTGAGTTGTCTGTGTAAGTGTGTGTCCCCTTGTTAGCTTCCTGGTACAACTGATGGTGCTGCCAGCGGTCTTATGATGGAGACATAAACAAAGAGCCACTGTGAAGTGAACCACACAAACACACACACACACACACGCCCGCACACACACACACACACACACACACATACACACACATACACACACATACACACACACACACCATTGTTCTCTCAGTCCCGGTTTACAGAAAAAAAGCAGCCACGTAGCACAGATACTACCAAGTATACACACACTTGACAGATAAGGTGGAAATATTTTACCAAGTAGGTACAAGACTAAAACTAAATGTACCCATGATAAGATATTCCTTCAACATTCCTAATTTTATCAGAAGACCATTACATTACATTACCATTACATATGACACACACACGAACAGGCAAAGGTCACATGTTAGTTGACATTCAGGTGTCCTTTGCTGGAGAGGATGGGCCAATTTGTCATAGTCGACAGTTTGGTTTGATATGAAACACACTCAGGGTAACACACAACCTCTGTAATACTCTAACACATTTTACAACAGCGCTCTATCAAATAAACACGCTCCCAAACATCTACATGGAGCCAGAACATGCTAACAAATACATTTTAAAAATGACTTGCTTCTAGAAGAGTTAAGTGCCTCTATAATGTGCGCTTTCAACACAGACGCAATGCCTTAGATTCACTTGCAAAAGCAACAATGTCCACATAAAATGTCCCTGTAAAACAGATTTGCACTGCCTGTTAGTTTTACCAAGTTATCCACTGTGAACTCTACCCAGTTTGAAAAATGTGAGGGCTGAAACTTGATCTGATATGTTTGCTGAGTTTGCCATAGTTTGCCATTGTCCTGATAAATGTGTAAATGTTCTTGATCCCATATTATACAGTGCCTGGGCTGACACAAAAACTGGTTCAATCCTGTCCAAATGACCACCAAAACAACATTTAAAAACACAGCTTTTTGTCTCTAAATGGTACAAAACCACCAACCATCTGATCACAGAGCAGACTCAGACCACAACAAGGTCAGTGTGCTTTTGGCTCTGCTGACAAGCGCAGTGCAACCAAATGCAGTGGTTTCCAAGCACTGGGTGGTAATCCAAAGCTGGGTCAGGTAAAAATAGGAAGGTAAGGTACAAATAGGTACCATAAATGTTGTTGTTAAGACAACCTAAAGTTACTTTATAAGTTACTATATATACAAAATATCCTGTCTCTGCAACATGAGGCAGGCTTAATAAAAAAAACAGAGGGGTGGTAACCATTAAATATTTTGTTAACCAACAATTCAATTTAGCTTCAGGAAAAGGTCTGCAAACTCATTTTATTAAGATTACTGTCAACATTTCCTGAATATAAGTTGGTGCTTTTTGTAAATACAGACTGACTCAGGTTTTGTCTTGTATTTCATAAAAGCATTTACTCCTGTTTTTTCCAAGCAAGATTTCTTATTGTTGGTATAAAGACAGGACATCCTGTAGGACTTTGTGCTTTGTATGAGATTTCAGAAATCAGTCCACACACACACTTATGTCTGCCTATCCGCTTAAAAATTAACTAACACCTGCATATTCAGAAATGAACATGCAAGTTGCAGGAACTAGCACGCATACTCTCACACAGGCTTGTTTTCTGTCAGTTAATGCTGTTTATGCTCAGAAGCCTTAAGTGCCATAAGATGCTTACTGTGCCTATACGGACAAAGTAATTAACTGGTGACAAGCTTATTTGGCTGGGCATATTATTGCGGGTACACGTTCACTTAAGCAACAACATAAACCAATTAGGAGAAAGCATATTTTGTTCATTTTGTTTTGTACGCCACACAGACAGTCATGTTTTAAGAGTTGTGAGAAAAGAGATGAAAGCCCAGACAGAGACAAGACGAGTAATATAAAAGACAGACAGAGGCAGCTACCCAGTCTTATGATCAATCAATTTGGCCCTGACAGTTCTCTCTACTATTCTTAGAAGCTATGTTTAGCTGCTCTTCTGGCTGGCACACTGTCAAAGACTGACTTCATTATACATTAAATTCTCTAGAGAGTTGTACTTCCAGTAGAAAAACATGACGTACTGCTCAATAGCCATGTCTTGCAGGGTGAGACTGGGAGCACACAGGGGCTCAGGCAATGGAAGTTCTGAATTCATTTTTTGTATAATTGCAAATCGATACCTTCAAGCAGGATATTACTGCAAATTTCCGGGTTGGATGAATCAGAAGGATGTGAGACACATCTCAGATAGATGAACTCCAAGTGGTAAACTTACTGTGGTACTGTGACTATTGTGCTTTGTGCGAAACTAGAGCATAGTGGCTTTACATAAAAATGATGCATGGATCTGCTTTGCATCCCCAAATGGATTTTGACACAGAAGTAAATGAGAGTGTAATTATATATACAGATCACAGTTCTAAGTTTTCTATTTTAAGTTTCCAGTGCTGTTCAGTTGCACGGGAGCAAACCTGCACTGAAAAATAATGACTCTATGAAACCCCAAAGGGTCAAACTGCAAAAGAAGCCACTGATTAAAAATGCAAAATGGGTTTCAACACAAATATCAGCTAAGACGTCACTCTATGAAATATCCATGGGCTAATCTAAAGCCAGGGGATGGCTGGGAGTGTTTTTGTACATATAAAGTTTGGGTTGAAGACAAATAGGCTATCGGCTACCCAACACATGAAATATTTATGAGGTGACCTCATGCTTCATGGGGAAACAGTACAATCAGAAGAAAACTGAAAAGGGACGGGCATACATGCACAGCTGTAAGTGCATTCAGTATGACTAAAAAGACATGTTGAGTCGCTAAAACCAAAGATAAGTTACCAAAAAAGTAGATTTAGACAACAGCTGCTGGGTTTTTCAATATTGTGGAAAGCATCAAATTTATAGGGTAAAATTGTAAATAATGGCTGATTAGTAATGAAAATGTTCCAGAGCAACTGTTCAGCAAAACTCAATAATAAATCAGTAAGATTTACTGTATGAAATATGTGTTTAGTGCCTACAAGTGTTCCAAATCATAAGAACTTTTCATAATTGTTATTGAAAAAAAAATCTTTTCTTATTTCATACAATACCAAATGCATTTTTCTCAATCAAAGCTCACAGCCACATTTTGCTTACATTTTGACAGTTTTGCATAGCCTATCAATTGATCAATTAAATTTTACATGTTTGATTCAATTCTTAACAACTGATTAATTTATAGTCGATTAATTGTTATCATCCCTTGTCCCCACATACCTGCATAAAGTTAAAATAAGCACTTATTGCGTGGCATATAGGAATATACTGTGTTCATTTAAATAACTGCTGCATAGTCCAGAGTAGGGTCTACAGAAATAAGCGTTGTTTTGATCTGAAAAGTCATAACAATATGTACAAACCCACTCCATGCTGCTGCTCAAGTGTAAATGATTTACAGCACATTTTTCACGAAGCTAGATACCAAAAAAATGTGTTCAGACAGAACATGAACCAAGCTAAGCGAAAACAGGACTGACAAGTGATTAAATATATGAGCATTTCCAGCAGCTACTTGCACCTTGTTGTTTATAACATTACACACTCTCTCTAACATTTACCCACACTATATATATATATATATATATATATATATATATATATATATATATAGATATATATATATATACATATAGTATAGCAGCCAATTGAGAAATACTATTCAATGCTCTAAACTCAGACATAAACAAAATACAGAGGAGTCAACATTGGCGAGCAAGCAAGACAAAGAAACCCAAAACTCCAGCCAGACTACCTCCTTGTTTGCAGCGACAATTCATACTTCCAACACTCATAAATAAATGTATTTAACCTGAAGGTGTTGCAAAAATGTCTTACCTTACATTTGGCCTGAGCTGTGTTGTCAAAGATAACATAACAAGCAGGCTGCAGCCCATCGACAGGCTATGATGAGGGTTTGTTTACACCGAGCTAGCGAGCTGGCTAGTCCGCTAACAAGAGCTGCCACATCCCAAAGAAGCCAGATAACTATTTAACAGAGCTTAGGGTTATTTTGACAGCTTACCACGTCGACCTATCTGTCATTAAATACACCAAATACTGCCTCCGTGTGAGTGATAATGCTTCGTAAAGAGAGGCTGGCTAGCAGATTATGCTCCTCTCTGTTGTTTTGACAGCCAGAATTAGCTGGATAGCAAAGCTGCTAGCTGGCAGGTTGTATTCAGAGAGGCGCTAACGTTACGCTAGGAAAGTCCGAACAGTCTGAAACAATATAAAACAACAGAAATAACAACTAATAGTGGATAGTGTGAGTTGTATTATTCACCTGGTCCTGGTGTCTTGGGATGAATTCGTCCTCTGTGTACTGTGAGACAGTTAGTAGAGTTGTCGTCGCTGCTCTGCTCCTCTGGACTCTGAACGGTTCCTGACTGTCTCGAGACCAAACTGGACTCAGCGACGTCTGAGGGAGGTGATCACTGCGTGACGTCGCTCGCATGAGCAGCAGCTAGCCAATCAGATCGCTCAACGAAAAAAACAACCAATTACTGACAGTCAGGAACAGGAAAACATGTTCCAGAAATTGAGCAGCGTTGTTGTAGTTTTTTACTACTTTTCTAAATATTGTGATCAAAAGTGTGTAAAATGAGTGAATATAGCCACATTTCCAAGATAAAACAAATACATGTGATAGGTTGTGAAACATGATGTGAGCTGTGCCGCTTTGTTTAATATCGATGGTGTTTTAGTTGAATAGCCAGCAGTCTTTCAGTTAGAAACTTGTTTTGCAAGCAACTGCCATGTGGAAAATTGAGCAACTTTCAACAATGTTTTGTCTGCCAATGACTTACGAGCCTAGAGCTTAGATCCTCAATAAGAGGTTATCATAATAAATGCAGGGGGTGCCAAATTACCTCTTGATTATTTAATTAGCCTTAAGTTTAAATTGTAAGTAAAATTTGTCTGAAAATACACAGTAAACTCAATGTGAATCCAACATATTACTGACTCAGCTAAATCGGCCTATTAATTAAATTTATGTTGTGCATGACTTTAATGATTATCATCGTGCAGCACTTTTTTCCCCCACATTGGCCAGTTAGTTGTATTAGCCGCAGATTATTTCCTGTGACAGAAAAGAGGTTTCGTGATATATTTAGAAACTTTGTATACAACTCGTATCTTTAACTTTTAATATAACAATTTAATTTAGCATTTAGTTTTCGTTGTAGGAATCGATGCAATGCTGAGATACAGGCCTACTATTTGTTTGTTTTTTTTGTTTGTTTGTTGTTTGTTTATTTTTTTGTTTATTTTGGTAAGTTTTCTTACACCCCTGATGGTTAGTTAGGAGCTAATCATTTATAACGATTTAAAAAAATTACAATTTTTTAAAAATTTTGTTAAACTGCAAATAATGACATTTGAGAAACAAAAATAAGCAAATATTTGGGATTTTTCCTTGCTGCACAGCCACAGTGCGTGGGATTTCTGGCCCTCTATTGGCAGGAATAGACAAAAGTATTCATCACTATGTTTTAATAAGTTTAGGATCACCTGAAATGAATGATCAACATGCATAATAATAATATTTTTAGTAATGTTTACTAGTAATTTCTGTAAACAGGTCATGAATCCTGCACCATGTGTGACTATAGTAGCTATACAGTATAAATAAAACACGTGCAGGTGGTGACAGTTCAGCTCCAGCACCATATCCGAGAAGGGAGTATGCAGTGTGATAAAAATGGCATCATGCTGAGAATCACACCACCATCGGATCACCTGCTCTCTGCCCTCTCCACTCCCCAGGCATGGGCTGTGCATATCCATGGTTGCACCATGCCAGAACACACACACACACACACACACACACACACACACACACACACACACACAAACACAAAAACACACACCCTGCTGCGCTGCAATAACTGTGATTGCATGATTGTGCAAATGGATTTATTGTGATGCAAGGCTCAGCTGGGTGTGTTGCTTCTCCCGGCACTTTCAGTGGAGTTTCATTGGTCTGGTTTATCAGGTTGACAATCCTTCAATGCAAGTAGAAGTACAAAAAAAAAATAAGGGGAGGGGAGGGGAGAAATACCATTTGAAAGAGGTGGTTCTAAAAATGTGGAAAATCTTGCTGTCATTGCTGAGCTAATGCAGATATTTGTGTCCCAACCAGCATGTTTATGTTGGGCCCATGTGGGTGGTAAATGGGCTGAAAAATGGTCCCTATATGAGTTTATTCACAGATTCCATAATTGATCTCCACATGGGTTATGCTATGGCTGCCTGGGTACCAAGTGAGTATGGGCCCAGTGGTGTAATGCAATGAAAGTCATAAGTATTTTTTGGCAGTATCTGTACATTACGTGAGTTTTTATATTTCTATCAAGTTTACTTTCACACCTAATTAAAATTTATAGTTCTTCACTATATTTCCTCTATGCCTCTTAGTTACTACAAAATAGAGAAGGAAGGGAAGAAAGGAGACGTTTAAAAAATACCATGTTTTCTTTAAGTGTAATGTATGCTTAATTTTTAAGATGGTTTATGCTACAATGAAATAAACTTCCTAATTTTCAAAATTCTGACTGCATCCTTTTTTATCAGCAGCATTACTTGTACTTTTACTTTAAATACAAAATTACATTTAATATCAGAAAGTTACTTGTGATGCTTAAGAAGATAAATATCAAATACTTTAAAACTTTTACTAAATTAGAAATTTAGTAAAAATACATTTAAGTTTAAATTCTAATAGGTGACTTTAACCTCTCTCAAAGTCATTGATATCTGTACTACTAGTCAAGTATGGCTTTCATCCACCACTGCCTGCAGAAAATCCCATATAAAACCCATTTTTCACTACCCGCATGAGCCCTACATACAAATGTTGGCTGGGATCTCTTGAGAAACAGTGTATGACATTACATATATGTACATTTTATCTGATTGATAAGATTAACGATGAGTGTAAAGTGTTATTCTTTTTAACTACAAGGGCAGGGCATTGATTTAACTGTACTTTATTTAGTTTATAGAGAGAAATATGAAAACAAGTTTACAACATATCATAAAAAATATAGTTATATAACTATGACTGTAAAGATAAAGTTAGAAGAAAACTGGATGTGACTGCTATACTCATCCAACGCATTAACAAAACAAAGAGGTTTACAGTATTTTCTGGATTCCTGACAGCACCACAAATAACTTGAAAATGATTTATACATAACTCATTATTTACTCAACAAAAAGTGTTATTGACTGAGTTTTTTTAGCTAATCGGTTGAACTTGCTGGCAGGCACAGAGTTCATCAACACAGTCCACCCTCATGGTTCAAATCATTGATTTTCTTAACAATATAACTGATGTGTCTGAGTTCTGTGCCAGGGTCTCAGTGTACACATTGGCATATAACGCAATGCAATTGTAACCTCTTGTACTGATAGCAGGGTTCAACAGACGTTTCTCTGAAGTCACAGTATAAAAATAATGGGACGTATGATTCCTTTAAAAATGTCTGTTATCTCCTTTCTCCTGGAAACAGCACAATGACGATCATGGGCATTGTCATTTGTCAATATGTCTCTAAATTAAACCATTTTAACAAATGACATCATGCATTTATAAAACAAATGTTCTGATTTATACTTTAAATACAAAAGTACAGAGTTTGAGATTTGTGCTTTCTCCAGCTCATTCCATGTTACTGTGATTGCAAACCCTCGATCATATATCGTTTGTTTTTCAGCCAGCCTTTTTTTTGGCAGATGATCTGATATGTTTCTAAACATATGGAACTGCTAGTTACCAAAGGGAGACTTACAGCTCCACAGTGAATAATATGCACTGGAATTGGCAGGGTATTGCAGTTTGTTTGCATAACCTTGATTTCTGATTGCACCACGGCTAATCCAGCACTTAAATGTTTCTTTGTTGCTCTGTGTGTGTGTGTGTGTGTGATGTGTGTGTGTGTGTATGTGGGACCATGTGTGCAAGGCCTTCCTGGAGTAATGTGGTGATATAGATAAGTAGCTATGTACCAACCTGAGCAACAAAACAGACTTTATAACCTTAGTATTTTTTAAAAACTTTGTTAAACTTTGTAAAAGAAATGTTAAAAAACAGATACAGTTCAATGTGTTGATAAACACTGTTTGCCTTCTATCTACTTCCATTGCCACCTTGCACAGTGTGCACACTTTACTGATGATGAGGACTGAAAAGTACATTAACCAGCATTTGCAAGAATTTTCATGTTAATGTCTTTTGTAAACTGCATTTACACAATCTACAATAAATCATTAAATTAAATTATGATTATAAACAACAACAACAACAACAACAACAACAATAATAATAATAATAATAATATTTGATAGTTCTTATTCATTATTTTTGTGAGTTCCTATGTCAGGCAATGTTATGTTCTATCAAAAAAAATAAAAACAAAAATTAAAAAATGTGTTAACAGGGCTCTCAATTCTTTACAAGTATCTTAAATGACATCATAGTTAATATCTTTTGTAAACTACACACGTTTATGTTATTCATATTTTTATTTAAGTTATATTCCATAATTATTTCATCTTTTTTTGTAGGGTCCTGTGTCAGGGAATGTTCTGTTCTGTTAAAAATAAAATTGAATATAAAGTAAAAAAAAAACAAAACACAACCACATCACATTGAATTAAATATGTTCACAGGTCTCTGTTAATTCTCCTCATACGTGTGAGTTTTAAACAGATTGTGTGTGTTGCTGCTGGCCTCCAATCAGCTTACACAAGTCACAACAGGTGGACCACACCTGACACCAGCTGTGAATCCTGTATTTCTTTTATAATATAATAAGTCAAAAGTATTTTGTCATTCTACGGCTGTCACCTTAAGAAAACAATGTCAGCCAAATGTCTAAAATGTTTACTGAAAACACTGTTTAACAAACTGTGTGACTGATATGACGATGCAAATGCAACTAGTGACTGTAATGTGTCTTGACATACACTAAACAAATGAAGAAATAAAGTTTTAGGTGAAAGTTTCAACATACACCTTCTGTAAATACGGTGGAAACTACAGAGCTGCAGTGATGACACACATGATCTTATGCACACTCACGTGCACACACACGAGTATAAAGGGTGTGACAGAAAAGAAAACGACATGGTGTCACGGACTTCACACTAACCACACCTATTCTTTTAATCATGGAAATTTTTGTTGGAGTTGTCACAGTGAAAGGAACTCGTTGTACGTTATGTTGTTAAAACGTCTTTGTTGCTTTAAGTTAACCATACATTTCATGCATATTGCACTAATTAAATGGTATACTGCTTTAAAAAAAAAAGAAAAAAAATTAAGTTGATATTTTCATTCATTGGTGTTCAGTGACGACTCCATGTCAGACGCTCATCTGCTGCATGCGATGGTTCAGAAATTCTGCAAAACTTTTCATGAAGCCGGAGGTGACTGTTTGCATACCCTCTGGTGTCACTGTTCATTTTAATAAACGTTTCATGGTTCCTACCCTGAAATCCTCAAAGTGGTTTGATGTCACCACCATTAATGGATTTCATTTGCAGATGATGATGGTTAATATTTTCCTTTTGTAGTTTGCACCACATCTTTTTTTTTTCTTTTTTAAGTGTTTCTGCAATGAAAAAAATCTCAAATTACATTCTGTTGACTAACAGCCATAGACTACATAATTTTTGATAGAAATCACTGAAGCCAAATGTAAATGTTGGAGGTCCCTGTGTTTGCCTGTGTGGCCTGTGTGTGTGTTTGGTTTGAAGTGTGTCCACAGAAACCAGTGATGCAGAAAAATGCCACCATACGTACAAAATGGACATTCAGCTGCTGCGTGCAGCTTTGTGTGATACATTTGCAGCCTGTTGACTCTCTCCATGTGAAATTACATTAATTAGGATGAGTAAAGTGCTGCTTATGAGATAATTAAACATTTAATTTCGAGTCTGTTTAGTAAATCTACAGAACCGTCTCAGGAAGATTAGATATTCCGGGACTGAGCGGTCCACTCTGCTCCAGTCACAGCTTGTAGAAAGCATATGGATGAATGAGCTTACAAATAAATGGCTGAGCATTTGTGTCTGACTTGGTCTTTGAGCTCTGTGTGTGTCTGAAAAAAGACAGAAAAAGAGAAAACTGAAAAAAAAGAAAGGGAGCCGTCGACAGCAACGGAATATGAATGTATGTACACTGTATGTGTGTGTCTGTGTGTCTGTGTGTGTGTGTGTGTGTGTGTGTGAGTGAGAGAGAGAGAGAGAGAGAGAGAGAGAGAGAGAGAGAGAGAGAGAGAGAGAGAGGAGAATGAGGTTGTGTCATCTTCACTTCAGCTAATCCAGATCAGAGAGTTCGCCTACGGATGTCTTAAGTACAACAGCTGCTGGCTAATCCACACAAACACACACACACACACACACAATTCCAATGTACACTTTACCTCTGGCATTTTGTACACCTACAGCTAGTTTAAAGATCAAAAGTAGCTTTGTCTCCACGAGGCAGCATCATGAAATACAGTACTGTACGTAGTTTCAAAAATACAGCAGCATTCCAGTGACATCCTTATGGATTTTTACACGAATTTGATTTCTTATGGGGAACAGCATTCCTCTGGATGGCCATCACATTGTTTCTTACTCTAATTCATATCCATCATATCCAACGCTCCATCCTGTCGTTTGAAACCTGGACTGGCATCTGTTTTCTTGAGCTGCATTCAGATGCCTTTCAAATGCAAACTACTAACTACTACTAAACTACTGAAACCTGAGCAAAATGGTTTGATTTCTTTGGATAACATGGCTAAAAGGGGAATGAGCAACTTGGCAAGAGATATCTCTCAAGAAAGTAGGAAAAAGTGACAAGAAAATGGCCTGAAAACTATATTTATTATTATTATTATTATTATTATTATTATTATTATTAATTTTATTATTATTATTATTATTAATTTTATTATTATTATTATTATTATTATTATTATAAACTAATTTATCAATATATTGGTTTTTTTTGTTTCGTTGTTTTTCCACTTTTTTTAAATTTCACTAAATTTTAGATAATTTTCTTGTAACTCATAGCTTGTGACTTCTTCCTGTTTTTGAAAGAAATCAAGCAAATTTGCTGAAGTTTGAAAGGGTTAAACAGACAGGCCTCAGTTAACCTATTAAAAGATCAATTCAAAGTTGGAGTGAGAACAATCAGCAAAAAATCTTGCTGCTGTTAAAGTTATATAGGTTAGACACAGTGCTGAAGGACGATCTCCGAGCCGTTATCCTCAGTTCGTCTGTTCAGTTCGCATGAGCTAACATCAACAGTAGCAGCAGGTAACATCTGAAACTGAGCTGTTTAACAGTCAAAATAAACCCACACTGATGCTAAAACAGCTCAACTCTGTCTCATTAACAATCGTTGGTAACATTAGCCGTGTGCTGCGAACAGTAAGCCTCGTCATGTGTGTTTTTGTGTGTGGTTGGACTCTCACCAACTTCTCCCGGACGCTGCACACTCTTAAGGTCTCGGTTTGGTGTGTTTTAATGTTGCAGTTTCCCCCTGCTGGACACAGGGGAAACAGAAACCAACATATGGAGAGATCAGGTTTTAGAGGTATTATTTCACATTGCTCAATGCCAAAAACTGCACAGAAATGAGAAAAAGATGTGAGGATAAATTCTATGAGCCAGTCTTCCAGTAATGTGGCTCAACTGCAAAAGGAGCAATTTGTGCCACTCAGCAGTTTGGCTTCATGATTAGAGAGCTGGCAGTCGAACACTAAAAAAAATCCTGCAGGTAAGAACCAGAGGGTCAGATCATCTTAAAACACTGTTCTGATGTTCCAGGCCAGTTTGCGTGCAGATGTGCAGACACTTTTTTGCCTTTTAAAGGACCCGTGGCTACATGTTTCCCCACTCTGCTGCTTAGCTGAGAGCAGAGTCAAAGCTGTAGAGAGGTAGATAAGGGTTTGTTTTTTTTTAATAAAGTCTGAGCTGCAGGACAAGCTCCAGATCACCAAACACCTGAGGAGACAGAAGTCAAAACTGAAGTTGATAGTGATGAGTGAAACAAAAGTTTTCTCATTAAGAAGATCCCCCTTAGGGACTCCGGCCCAAACCAGGATAAAGCTAGAATTGCCACCTCATGTTGTATGCCTGAGTGAACCAGTCGAGTTGCATTTACATTTTACAGTCTGTCCAGACTCATAAGTAGCCGGGCCAGAAGACAATGATTCGAATATGGATGTTGCTGCAAAAAAATTTAACATGTTTGACAGCACATAAAATCTAAAAAATCAGCACAGTTTCAAGGTGGGCACCCTTGAAAAGAAGAAAAATAAATACAACCCCAGAGCAAGAAAATGCCTTTTGAAAGAAAGATAGACTTGAAAATGGATCGAGACACTTTGGTCTGATCTTCACAAAATAATACACACATGCAATTTGTACACACGCTTCACGACCAGGGCTCCCGCAGCTTACGGCAAGAGGGATTTTTTAATGCCACTTAAAATGAAATTTAATACCAAGACAGAAGCCAACACTGAAGAAAAATGACCCCTCGGTGATGTTAATGCAAGACACATTCTGTAAATGATCATTATTATTTTTATTATAATTAATTATTATTATATTATAATCATTAGTATTGTATGATTGTAATATTTTTTTCATTATTTGTTAAGTTACCTATTATTTCAAGCTTTTTCAATGCAATGTCAGAAAAAAAATTCATAAAAACTCCACCTCCAATGTCAAAGCATTTTTAATACATTTTAATGCCAATTAAGGACTTAATTTTAGATTGATGAATTTAATGCCTTTAAAGACTCTTCGAGGATCTGCGGGAACCCTGTTCACGACACTATCAGACACATTCATAAACCATCTATGCAGAATCAATACATTGATTCATGTCTTTGCAGGATTAATCAGCAGTGGCAGTTGTGTCTGTGATGAGAAAACAGTGTCCTGTATCAGATGAGGTGGATTACACAGACAGAGACAGTCCTGCTGGTTGGATGTGCTACTCTGGTCAGTGGCTTAATCCAATTAGATGTGAGCGGCTAAAAGTAATGGGATTGTTAGTTGTTAGGTCAACGTACAGACCTGCTTCGCTACGACTGCGCACTTGACATCCAGTGCTTAAAGTTGTTAAAGATAGTTTAGCAAAGCTGCTGGAGCATTTAACAGAGTCACAAAGAGGTGCTGAAGTCACACGGTACCGATTCCACAAAAGCCACAACAAACAGAGATAAAAACAGTCTGGCATGCACGGAGCAGATGAGGAGTCAATGAGTGGACAAGCTGTTGGTCCATCTGATGGGATCAAAGGTCTCAAAGAGGAGTGAGAAGATAATGAAATCAGAGAAAATGACAAGAATAGAGCAAGAACTATCAGAATCACACCGTGCAGTGCTATAAGATGGCGAACAACTTCACAAAAATACAAAATATTGACTTTTTTATATGCTAAAACAATACATACATATAAGCACAGTGTGATGAATGCAACATGAAAATATTCTGATTATATATTAATAATGTAATTCTGATATGACAAGGTTAATGCATGCATAGTTGACTTTTTACTTGCACTCATCAATCTTGAGTAATAGGTTTGAGGATTGTCTGCCAAAGAAAAATGGAAATGGAAATAGATTAATACTAGGTACAGTATATCTTTAACTCTGCACCTGAGAAAAAAAAAAGTTATAATTGGAATATGCACACATGCCTGTCTCTTTCTCAATATAAAAAAAAAAGCTAATTGTGAACAGGTATAAGCATAGGCGATTATGACACTGATGCGTCTTAATCAGATTTCTGTTCTGGAAACGTAAGTAGAGCGTATTTTATTAGATTATGTCTCATTTGCATATTTAAACATAAAATTTCAGAAAACTTTAATGTAATTAATCACCTGGGGAAATGTCATGGTGATATCTATCATTTAAAAGTTTTATCCTATCCGCCTGTAGTGTCACCCTCTAAGGACTGTTGTAGTTAGTAACATCCAGCAGTGAGACTGCAGACTGCAACCAAATGAAACGTCTCCAAGTTGGCTAATGCAAAAACACAAACAGTCCTCTCTAGAGCCAGTGCTTCATTTGCCTGCAAGTTTCTGCAAACAACATGGTGGACTCCATGAGAGAGGGCCTACACCATATTAAGATATAAATGATTTCTTTCAAGGTGACAAGAATGTAAACAGTGTTAGTTTCAGGTGATTATAAAAAACTAATAAAAACACAGTTATTCATATTATATTCCATTACTGCCAATACCTACTGGACCTTTAAGTGGCTTCCACTGATTTCCAGTTGTGTTTTTTCCATTAATAATTTCAGCATTGTTGTTGTGAATGACTCTACTGTGATTCAGATTCTTGTACCGCATTACTTCCCCATTTAGCAACTGCAGTATCATTTTCCAAAACATCCTGGAAATGACAAAGACTTGTCTGTAGTTGTCAAGTTGGTGAAAAAGTTGGCCGGGATCAGACTGTTCCACAAGAACTGCAGCAGACTCAAGAACAGAGCAAAGCATTGTTGTCGAAGACTAGTTTATCAAAAGAATACACAATGATACTCATGTATAAAACATAGAAAACAGAAAATGAAAAACAGTAATAAAATATACCTTCTTTTCTTATCTACTACTTTGTTTTTTTAAAGTAGCACGTATTAAATTGCAGTCCTCTCTGTTTATCCACGCTCACACATTCATTTTTTCCACAGCATGTTCAGTCCTCTTCTGCTCACTTTGTCCTCTCCGTGTTTGCTATCAGCTGCGTCTATCGATTGGATTACATTATACATTTAAAATATCATAAACCCAACCCATACAAGTTGCAAAACTCATGGTAAATAAAATGTTACATTGGTGGCAAAACCGACACCACAGGGCTTTTTGTTGACTTAAAGGAATACTTCAACCACAACATAATCATTAATCACTCATCACCGTGTTATGTAGAGTTCGTTAAGTAAACTGTGTATTTCTCACATGCCTCCACGGTGAATAAAGAATCAAGAAGTTCTTGATAAAATGGATTTAAAGAGGGACCACATTTAACAACAGCAAACTCGCTCCGATTTCACTGAAAAATGACAACAAACATTGACTGTGACAGCAGCTTATTGCAAGCCATACTTCCATTTATAGTTAAACTTCACCCTCTAGTGGCCATAGTAATTACAGCATTACAGAAACAAAGGAGGAAGTGGAGTGACAAAGCATAAAAAGTCATAAAGCCTGCATAATGTTGTACAAGTATTAAAGAAGCCCCCTATAGGGTGGGCGGAGCAGACACAGGACTTTCACCCAGGAGAGCACTTTTTGCATGACTTTTTTTTTAATAACAACATAGCCTAATGGGCTAGTATGTGTAGCATGCTACGGCAATGACGTACATGATATGTCATTCGTGACCTATTTTATGTGATCATGTCGAGTCAGTGACATAAGCACTTATTTATTGACAAACCAGGATGTTTTTTTCCAAACCTAACCAGGTAGTTTTGGAGTGGAACCGCTATCGTTTTATCATGCAATGTATCTCATCCCAACTTGTAAAATTTCGCCACTTCTACATATAACCCACCAGGTATCGTCCTGCATCCACTGTTGATGTTCTGGGATGTCGCATCAATTTATGCTTGTTTCATGCATTTTGTCTTTGCAAAACATACTTCTGTTTTTACAGGAAATGAAAAGATTCTGCTTGTTAGATTCATGGTCTTTTCAATATACAACTATTTATGTTTATTTCCTTGTGTAACAAAAGTTAGCTTTAGAAATAAACATCATGGTTTGGCTCAGCATTCACTCAGGTAGCAAACCACAAACCCTCGTGGTTGTTGGACACATTAGCTTCCCCTCCTGTCTGCCCTGTAGGGACTTTACAGCTCCTTATAGCAACTTGTTAGTAGTTGTTGTAGTAGCACACTTGGTCAAGCATTTGTGTTTGAACTCTGCTGAATAGAGCGCACAAGCAGTATATTAAGGAAGTCCTGAGCCTATGACTGGATAAATGAGACTTGTATTACACTGCATGAGCTGTGTAAGAGTTTCTAAACAAATGCTTCTATATAGTTTTGCTGTTGGTTTACACGGACCCCATTTACTTTAATTCTTCATACATTTTCTCCGTTTTTAGATTCTTCATTTACCGCGGAAGCATGTGAGAAAATCAAATATTTCTCCATGAATCCACCATAACACGGGGTGACTAATTGATACTTAAATGATCATTATGTGGTTGAAGTGCTCCTTTAACAAGTTGCATAACAACATGAGATGAAGAGGTCCACTCTCAGTGAACGTGTCTCTTAGTGCGGGTTCATTAAGGCAGATTCAGCACATTAATCTCGCTAATGGAGGTTTCGCTCACTTCACTGTCAGATGAAGGACGCTGGCCGTGTGAGCTGCTTGTTTAAACAGCCGCGCTGCCAAGATGGCCGCGATCCTGCGAGCCTCATTAACCTGCGCGGACACACTTGTCAGGTCACAGGTGCTGCAAATCTGCTCTAACAGCAGTAGTTAAACTGAGACAAAGTGTGTCCTGTAAGTCGTTAGTCCTTTTTTTGATTGAAGATTAAGTGTTTTTTACTGCACTTTATTGTGTTTTTTTTTTTTTAAACAGAAATCAGCTGGGAATTCAGCTGTGTGACTTGTAAAACTGTCTCGTGAATTCTGTTGCAAAACAATCACTTATTTTCACTTTTTCCCTTTTTTTCACGGTTCTCTTCGCTTTCTCTTTTGCACCCCAAAAAGTGATTCCTCTTCTCCTCGCTCAGTCTGGAATTTTGGTGGGCTATTTTGTACTTCTGGTGTTTTTTCTGTTCTTATTGCAAGTATGTTGGAGCAACGTCAACCCATGTACGTGAGTATGTCTCTTGCAAGGTCAAAAGAAAGTGACACGGTGACACCGCTCAGCACTCACATGGCTTCAAACTCCAAAAGGACAGTAATGATTTGTGGGATTCCCGAACACAGGAGTTTTATGGGTCCAAAGTGTGCCTTCGCTTTGTTCGAGTCTCTTTAAATAACAATCAGTGTTGTATGTTTATTTATTATTTAATTATATATTTATTTCATCTCTTATATCTTCGTTATCACTCTGCGCGTCCCCATTTTAGGATCCAGTTGTTCCACTTTCTAGGTCCATTTATCCTTGATGTCCCTTTTCTCTCCATCTCTCCTTCCTTCAGGGTTGTGATCAGGATGTTTGCAGAAGGTGACGATAGAGTGACGAGAAACAGGAACCTCCTCTGGAAAATAAAAATTCCTTCTTTGCTTCCTGCTTCTGTCAATCTTCTCATCTATCTGTTCTTCTTTGCAACTATGTTTCCATCATTGTGGTATTTCATGTCAAAGCAGAAGATAATTAATGTAGGGGAGAAGAAAACTGGTCAGAAGAAAATGGAACTTTTAAATTGATCCTGAACAAAACCCTGAAAACTCATCCATTCATCACCGTCCTTCAACCCGTCACCTCTTCATTTCCTCTCCCTCTCATCTGTCCATCGTCTGCTATTTACACACAAACTGGTCCACGAGCGTTGTGCAGCGCTTGCACTTGACGTAGCAGCACCAGTGGAACTTGCAGTGGCAGCGCTCGTGCTTGTAGGTCTTGAACTGGTCGTACCCTCTGCCGCAGCACATCAGCTCGCAGCCGTCCATGCCCTCCGAGGTTTTGTTGCAGAGGCGGCCCTGTGTGCCCAGCGAGCCCGTGGTCTCGTTGCGGAGGCAGTAGTCGGGACTGGTGTCGATGTAGACCAGATCCTCCGCAGTCGGGGTGTTGAAGCGCTTGTCTACCAACTCCAGTTTGCCCTGGTATAAGAAAGTTGATGTAAGATTTAGGATATATTTTTTAGGATAATTGTTCTGTTTATGACAGTTACTGAAGAAAGAGATGCATCTTCTATGAGATTATATACCTTGCGTCCAATGCGCATGGCAGCCGCACTGTCATACTTCTCCTTCAGGAACTCTCCGACACGTCTGAAGTCGGCCAGCTGGAGCCAACAGGTCTTCAGACTGCAGGAACCCGAGACGCCGTGACATTTACAGGCGACATTCGCGAGGTTATAGGCGGCCTGGTGGAGGGAGAGAAACACAAGATGTTGATGTTAAATACTGTAGATGTGGTTGTTTTTCTAACACCTGACTTCATTTACACAAGAACAGTAAAAAAAAAAAAGACTCCAGTCTGATTTTTTCCCACAATTTCCACTGTATACACTCAAATTTAACATCTGTCCAGATCAACTGTGTTTTCTGTTTAGAAAGAGATTTTAGCGTTAGCCATAAGTGTCTGGTTTAAATTACTGAAAAACTTCGGCAGTCAGTTTCTGCCAATGTGAGGGGAAGAAAAGATCCCTCAGTCATTATGATAAGAAACTTTCAAAACATTGATCTTATGACTATGACCTAGTATCTCAAAATATAGACAAATTATCTCAGAAAAATGAGAAGCTTTCTAAAAAAAAAAAACATGATATCTCAAAATAATGAGATGGTTTCACTAAATAATGAGTTATTATCTCAAAACAAAGAAAAAACACTCTCAATATAATAACTAAGAATCTCAAAATACTGTGAAACTTTCTAAAATTAGTATCTCAAAAATAATAAACCTCAAAATAATGAGTAACCTTCTCAAAGTAATGAAGTTGTATCTTTTAAAACTTGTTTCAAGATATGAAATCATAATTTTTAGACATTTAGTCATTATTTCGAGATAGTTTTTTTTATTATTATTTTAAGATAATAAGTCATAATTTCAAGGAAGTTTCTCATAATAAAGACTTACAGGATATTTCCCCATCACAGAAGCCGAAATGGTCCTCCATAAATATCTACTATGATATAAAAACAGTATTTGCTTCAGTTTTGACCACCTTAAACCCCCTTGTTTTACAGTCTGAGACTTGAATGTTTTGCTGTAGAGCTACATTTGCTACTACACTGCTGCCATCTTGTGGTCAACATGTGTAAGCACTCTGAGAAATGTGCTCAACAATGAGCTCCTAAAAGCCTCAAGGTAAACTAAGCCTCAAGATGATAGATATTCTGACACTGAAGTTGATGACGTTCAAGTTAATGAACTCTGGAGATTTGGGCCACAGTTTTTTAAAGCTTCTGCTGCAAAATTAAACAGGAGAGGAAAAATGTGGCTGAAATGTGGCCTGAAAGGAAAAACACCATATTCTCATAGCTCCACATGTGCCAGCTGTGCACTTATACATACACTGCTACTCCTCCTGAGGGACTAAAATTAGCTTTATACAGCAACAAATGTAGAAATATTCCCGTCTCTGGTTTTTGTGCGCTGATGCAAAACCTCCTCCTGTTAAAATGTGCGGTGAGATAGATCACCCAAAGGGAAAAATGCAATGCAAAGAAAAACAAAGAGTTTCTTTTTTGTTCCATACATACTTGCTGTTCTCCAACATGGCTGTCTATACTACTCCACCAAACTAAAACAAACAGCTGACTGAGAATAGAAGGGTAACTACTAACCAGAGGAAACGTGGCTCTATTGTAAATCCTGTTTCCCACACAGCTCTGAGCGAGGATGCTGTCATTTTAAAGAGAAAACTATAAGACGACAGGTTATTAGTTTAGCTATAAAGTCGGTAGCTTGCAGAAAATTTTCCTATAATAGAGAGGTCACCGGGCACATCCATGACTCTTCCAAACATTTCTTTTTTCATGAAAATGAGCCTCAGATTTCTCTATATGAGATTTCTCATATAGCCGGTATTTCAGATAGAAGCACTGGCTATATGTGAAGGTGTTAACACCTTCATCTGCGAAGACGAAGGCACAGACGCAGACATTCAGGCCCGAATCTGGACGGTTAGAACTGTTTTTGTTACACTGAGGCCCATCTGGAACTCAAAGGAAATACGGCAAAACGCCAAACTCTGGATGTTCAACACCAGCCTCAAAACAGTAGCTGGTAACTTCTATAAAAAATACATCTCTGTCTTTTTGTGTCAGACATAAATGTCAATCATTTGAATCAGTGAGGTCAAACTAGGCAGTGCTGATCAAATGTGAATCAAGATTATGTTACTGCACTAATTATTTCTCACCTCAAATGTTTTGCATGCAGCAAACTTAACCTGGTCAGGAGCAGTTAAATGATCTGAGTTTTGGCTTGAAATCAGATGTAAAGTCCCTTTCACGTCTTCTCTGAGTAAATACACTTTTTTCTAAATTGTTGAGCCGTAATGTTGCAAAAATGCTCCAAAAGGAAGCTGTATCACTGTGTCTCCAAATAGTAGTTAGTGAAGCTTGCATCTTAACTAAGTCTTTGCAATATCAGTTTGCAAATTGTTTGGCTCGGTCTCAGCGTTATGAGGCATTTTTACATATGTGTATGCTGCAGAAACAGAACAGGAAATGCGAGATTTATGGTCGTGGCAGCGGCCTTCACACCCTGCAGCTCCACCAGGCCAGTAAGGCAGCATTCAACAAACACGTAATAGACCTCTCATCAACACACAAACACACACACATTGTACCCTGTCACTTATAATACATTGTGATGTTTGCACCGATGCCGTTCCCACCACACTTGCTGAATCAATTATTCTGATTCCTACATTTCCCCTCGCACAAATGAAACCCATCACTCCTCACACTGCCTGATCTCAATTACCTTCTCACCTCTGTTAACCTCTGCATCCCAAACACCCCCGACCCCCACTTACAACCCCTCCTCTACTTTACTACCCAGCAGGCATAGCACTCGGCACCCTCCAATCCTGTGACTCGACCCCCGTGACCCCCTCAGACAGAGCCCGGGACAATGACATTTTGTAAAGGAAGCCGTTTTTTGAGTGTTTGTGGTTCTGTTTTTGATATTTTATAAAGGGGCAACTTTCTAAAACTCTTTAAGTGCTTATTTTAGGAAATTATTATGTATTTATATCAGGAGTTAATGGGAGTAAATGGGATTTTTGAAGTAAGAAACCGTTTCATACATTCATCATCAAGAGGAAATCCTCATATTTTAAGACTCCTCGCTGTTTTACGAGCCCTCATGTTTCCTCAGATCCCCCACTGTGGGGTTTATTAGACCTTCAGAACCACAGTAATAAGAAAATTAGGACTGCAACTCTTTTTTCAGCCATGGCCCCAAACTGTGGATCACATTTTCAGGGATATTAGGGAGGCCAGAATCAGCAGGAGGTTTTGAGCAACAGCCTAAAACAAGATCTTTCAGTTCACTTTTACCTTGTGATTTGTTTTCTGTGCTTTCTTTTTCTGTTTCTGCTACAGTGCTGTTGGTAGTTTGTACACAGCTTAGTCACCAGAAGAAAATGCTGGTATTGTACATTTCTGCAAATCACAGAAATGTACAATGTGTACATTTCATTTAAAGCATATAACAATTTCTACAGTGACGCAGTTCAGATTAGGTGTTTAGGGGGTGATTTTTGTCATTTGGATGAGAAGGGGACGATGGACAGATGCAAGACATCTATTTTTTCAAGCACAACAGACAACAAAGTCATGATTTTAGCTAGACATTGGAGACATTCAGCTGTGGTTGTGGCGACAAACCAGGTATTTGAGCCAAAACATGATGTTTTGCTAACCATAATCAAGTGTATAGTAATAAACTTCATTTTTCAACATAACTGCTGCACAATAATGCACAAATACACGTTATCTGTGGTTTGCTGAAACGTGCCATGCCAACATTTATTCTGGCCATTGGCTTGTAGTGCATGTCATTTTTTTTTTTGGTTTGTGAATTTGAGCTACATCCTTTGAACGGCACTATAGCAACAGCTCATCATTCATTGTTCTTATGATAAATATTACAAGCTGCCAATAACATCATGTTGTCCGAATCAAACCATGCATAAACTCCGTGTGTGTGTGTGTGTGTGTGTGTCCTGCATCATACTGAGCTATTTGGTGGGTCATGCCTGCTGGGCACAGTGACACTGGACCTGATAACAACACACACACACACACACACACACACACACACACACACACACACACACACACACACACACACACACACACACACACACACACGGTCAGTCATCCATGGTGGAGACACGGTCTCTGCATCAGGCACAATAGGTTCTGCTCAGACAAGGTTAGGGGTTAGAAGCTGTGTGTGTGTGTGTGTGTGTGTTTGTAAGTTTGAGTGTGTGTGTGTGGGGGGGGGGTTAAAATAGTGCAGAAATAGAGAAAATAGCCCACCCTTTGTGACAGAATAAGCAATGAATGAGAAGCAAAGATCGCCAAGAAGGACACATTTTTCTGATGGATCTTATAATTGTTACAATCAACAACACTGTTATTAAATTCAATCTTAGCTCTGTTTTTTTGTGATCTGCTGTTTGTTTTACTGCTCTACTGTTTGTCATTAGAGCAGCTTCAGTTTTGCAACTAATGGTGATTAACTTTGCAGCTGTAGAGAGGCTACACATACCAACTGTTGGTCTCCTGATTCAAACCAGCAACTTTCAAATAAACAAAAGAACTAACCAGGAATTAAAATACAAATAAACGGTTCACTGGAACCATGTTCCTCATAAACATACCTAATACTGGTTCTTTTTTTATTGTTGGCATTTCTGTCTGTCAAACATGCTGCATGTCCCTTCTCTGTTGCTCTCTCAGCGTTTTTTGGGATTTTTTCCTTATCTGAATCGTAGGTCTGTACGCTGTACAGATTGTAAAACACTCACAAATTTGTGATTGTGATGAGGAGATGTAACATCATTTTGTCAAAAAAATGACTTTTAACCAGGAGACAGCTGTTGGTGCCCCATGTGAAACCAAAGCTCAACATAATATGTGACTTTTAAGGACTTTACGTGACTACAACTATTTGTAACTATGCAAAGCATGTTAGCTTATCTCAATTATGTCCTTTATGTAGGTATTTTAACTCAAACCATTTTCTCTTCCTAAACCTAACAAAGCATTTTTCTTTTTCTAAATGTAACCAAACTGCGACCAATTCACGATAATCACTGGTAATCTATTAATAGACTTTGCATTGGCATTGTTTGTGTGTCATCAGCACATAACCTACTTGTGACACATTTTGTGCCCGCCATCATTATGCATTGTTTCACATTTCTGAGATACTGTGTATCATTTTAAATAGCTACACTAACATCAAAAAGAAACTTCTGTATGTTTTTGTGTATAATTTTGTGCTATTTCCATGTGATCAATAAAAAATCATGACACATTTGGTATCTTTGGAAGCCCAGTGTGTTTGATCAGGATTTAAAAAACTTAATATTTGTGCTTGTTTAAGCAATAATTTAAGGACCACAGTGGAGGTTAGTGTTAGAATAACACATTCTGGAGCTTTTCTTAGGTACCAAACATATAAGCATATTTAATAAATACAATTAAGAGTGGCCACGGCTGCAGCGAGTAACAAAGTGATCCACAGGTTGACAGAAACATTTGAAAGTTCACTTCTGTGTTCAGAGTGAAGGCGGCACAAAAGTGGCCTGTTGTTGTCTTCAGACTGGGAATGAACATCGAGTTGTTTTGGTCTCTGTGTGACAAGGCCTGCCTCATTTGATTTGTGTGAAACGGAGACAGTGGACCTGGGTGGCTTTGTGTGTGTGTGTGTGTGTGTGTGTGTGTGTGTGTGTGTGTGTGTGTGTGTGTGTGTGTGTGTGTGTGTGTGTGTGTGTGTGTGTAGGTCTTTGAAAGTCGGGGGACTGTGACGGAGGTCCATCCCTCACCCTGCGTCTCTGTCTCCAGACGCTTATACACACAGACGCACACAGACGACCACGTTATCCGCCTTCCACACAAACCAAATGAAGCTGAGCACACACACACGCACACACACACGCACATTCTGAAACACAGACACACACACATACAGCGGCACGCCCCTGTCACCTCCACAAAAGCCCTGCGGTTTGCCTTGTTCAACCAAGCAAGACAAATCCCGCTTAGGGACAAACCGGCGTGTCCAGGAAAGAAAGAGAGAAGAAGGGATGAAGAGGAAGAGAGAAAACTGTCTTCCTCTCGGTCGCTCACCCCCTTTTCATCTCTCTCTTCTCCTCTCTTCCGTTTCGATGGACAGACAACAATGAAAACCAGGGATCAAACAGGAGGGACGAGGAAAAGTCATTCAAGAGTGTGTGTGTTACAGAAAGGCAGAGGAACTCTCTCTTTGTGTGTGTGTGTGTGTGTGTGTGTGTGTGTGTGTGTGTGTGTGTGTGTGTGTGTGTGTGTGCGTTAATACATGGCTGTAGCAATAGATCTTTCTCTCTCATACACTCACCTATAGCCCCAATGGGACCCTAAGCAGAAACACAACCTCTCCAGACCCTCACCTTTGACCCCTGATACACACACACACAAATCCAGGCTCACTGTCTCACACAAATCAAATGGAGCCGAGACGAGACACACACACACACACACACACACACACACACACACACACACACACACACACACACTTACACACACAGTCTTGGTCTTGCAAACAGCTTAAACAAAGCTCCTCTAACTGAAGATAAACACACTCTCCTGATCCAGTGTGTACCAGCACAGTTAAATGGAACTTTTATGAGGAAGGTGTGTGTGTGTGTGTGTGTGTGTGTGTGTGTGTGTGTGTGTGTGTGTATTAGTCGAAGGTGAAAGGTTTCTCTTAGAGCATCACTCTCCACCTGAAACAATTTCAACAACTTAAACTCCAGCATCATTTTTTTAGCTTCTTATTGTTGCTGTCGGGTAGGAGTGTCTAAACATTTTTGAATGGGGGCAAAATTGGTCACAATTGGCCCCTGGGCTAAATTTTGGACATGTCTGCTGTATGGCAACTAGAGAGAGCTTAAAAAAACCCTCAAAAACCAAAGTATGTTAGTTTGACAAAACACACTGCATCCATCCGTTCATGATTTCATCCATCAGTCTCTTTTAAAAGTGTGCTACAAATCATTTTCTAAATCGACTGACATTATTCATTCTCAGCAAGTCGACACTCACACAACTCCACATTATCCACTTTGTTTGAACCAATCTGGCAGCATGCAGGGAATGTGAAGGAGAAACCATGAAGAACTAACGTTGCGTTACTGAGTGCC
Source organism: Plectropomus leopardus (assembly GCF_026936395.1). NCBI lineage: Eukaryota > Metazoa > Chordata > Actinopteri > Perciformes > Serranidae > Plectropomus > Plectropomus leopardus. The sequence continues at coordinate 13,105,545 of NC_142197.1, read as the reverse complement.
AGTTGGAAAAAAATATATCAAAAAATAATTTTGTTAGTGTACAAACACTATGCGGTGGTCAACGAAAAATCTAACTGCAGTACGCAAAATGTGCAGGTTGAAAATAACAGAGAGACATAAAAACTTAAACTTGTTGCACGAATAAATACAGAAATTTAAATAAGCATATTATGTTTTTTGTATGTAATACTGTAACTTGATACTCTGATGTTAAATTGGCATTACATTTGGAGAAGAGCGCTTTATGACTTGTTTAGGATTTGAAACGCATAGTTTATGACTTGGAACTTGATTTGGGATTTGAGTGCAAAGACTCGATACTTACTTGTGATTTGAAGAACAATGACTTGGTCCCACCTCTTTGTATTTGTGTGTGTGTGTGTGTGTGTGTGTGTGTGTGTGTGTGTGTGAGCGTGTGTGTTACTGCACTGGAATGTGCATTGACCTGGCGACCTAACCAGACTCCAAGGGCGTTAGCAGTTATACCATTTGGGACCCTCCCAATAAATAACTTACACACACACACTCACAAATACTGCCAGGTCAGGCCACCTCGACTCACACACACATTCCTTAGAGATATAGTACAGGGTTAAGAGGAATGACACACTTCCTTCACTTAAGTTTTGTTCTTGAAGAAAAGTGTTATTATTTTTGAAGTGAAAGACTAAAAGAACATTGTGTCTCGCGTACCTGTCTCCCAGCTTCATTATTCTGCAGGTTCATCAGAGTTCGGGCGTGCTCAGCAGAACCACGTGGGTAGTTCTTCTCTCTCTCCCTGGCGTCCACGAACTCCCGGGCAAATCTGTAGCCATAGTGCACGTTGTCGCCGCAGCCGCCCCACAGCCAATCCCGCGGCAGGTCGCGGGGTCGAGCTGCACGGCTGCAGCCGCAGGTGGAGAGCTCACCCTCGCGGCACGCCCGGCTGATAGCATTGACCACGCCAGCTGCACTGATGGCGTAAGTGAAGGCTGTTTCCCTGGAGCCTGATGGAGAAGAAAATACAAAATGAACTAAAGGACAGATTTAAGCATTTCAATTTTCATATTAGATAACACCTGATATGATATTAAAGGGGACCGACTATGCTTTTCCTTATTTTTTTGTCATATATGTAATATTACAATGCTGATATTCATGTTAAATGTGGCCAAAGTTTTAAATAATGAGGTAATCGTATGTAAAAGTAATCAATGTGAGCCACAACCTCAGGCTTCAGCCTGTTCTGAATATTCTATTTCCAGCTTGTCACAGATTTCTTTAAATATGTCTGTTTAAGGCACACTACTGTTTACTTTACATACACTGCTTATAGCTTCATGCTAACATCATGGAAACATGTCATCTTAGTTACCGATACTGTTAATTTCACCACTGAGATTCTTGCTTGATTTGGAAGATTTTGGTTTGGGAACTTTCAGTGGTAATTTTTTACAGTAAAAACTGATGTCATTCTCAACCACAGCTACATTGAGAGTGGAGAGGTGGCAAGATATGGAAGACCTGGAAACAGTGACCAGTCAGCTCAAACTAGGCTTTTTCAGGAAGGGGGCTTAAAGAGATGTGCAAAAATGGAGTGTTGTACGACTATGAGGAAAGGATGTAAACATGTTCTAGCAGAACCTAAAATAAAGTATCAACCTGAAAATGAGAATAATAGGTCCCCTTTAAAAAAATATAAGAGTAGCGTGAATAAGTGCTTATCTTGTTTTTTTATTTAGGACTGTGGTATGTGTTCATTGACAGGAAGCACGGGTAAATGCACAGGGTAAACCCCCCACCACCACCAACACCAATGCAGCAAACAGCCCTGCACCCCACGTCACTAACAATAGACAATAGATGCGATTTCAGGCTCTGTACCTGGTTTAACTTAACAACTTAAAACACCAGCTCAGTGAGACATAACACACAATGGGCAGCATTTAATGCAACATATCAGCTTTCCCCTGTAGTTTGACCTTTGTGTATACCTGTCCTACCTCTGACTAGTCAACCCTAATGATAAATTGTGACGTCACCCAAATTACAAAACAGAGTTTCTCACTCACCTCTAGTGGCATCTTTTCTGCCTCCATGTCAATGCAAATGAGTTCAAAATCAATTCATTTGAAAAATCCAGCAGCACATCTTTACAGTAACAATATTCCTGTTCTCTGCATCAACAGTTTTCACTGAAACTTTCTACCTTTATATACATTAAAACTGCTGACTGTGTTTCTGAATACACATTTTCAGAAGTTATTTTGCTGGCAAATGTAACTTTTCAATTCAGTCAATAAAATTGTCTCAGTTGTATTTGAGTAAAGGACAAAAAATCTCAAATCCTGGACCATTTCAGTTAATCCTTCTGCAGGGGTAGATACTGTGCCTCTAGAGGTGAGAGATTGGAATTTGTGTGAACTGCTCCTTTAAGAGGAGCTTGGCCAAAATCAGTAGAAGACTTCATTTTGCAGGGCAGAAAAGTAAAGTGTCATTTACCTGTCCTTGCATACATACTTAAGACATTAGTATTGAGTCATAAAGTTGGATTATGGATTATGATCTCATCAGTTTCAATTAAACAAGGAGAGGAAAACATCTCTGCTGCAATTGTCGACCACAATGCTTTTATTCTCTGTAGTTGCATCTATGCGTTGCATTCAACAGACCAGTTCATGTTAATGATTTGCTTTACACGGTGGAATACACAACACCGCCTGCCTGTCTATTCTCCGCATTAATACACAAACCAAAAGGACAAAGTTGATGGCCTGACAGGTGGGAGGTCAAGTGCTCTGAAACTGAAAATTTACATGTGAACAGCAAAGAGCTTCTGGTTGAGAAAGACCACTGTTAAGTTTTGTTGGGTATTTTAGGGTGGCATTTCTCCTTTAAAATTATAATAGATAATAACAGATATCCTGCAGAAGTCACAACAAAACGCTTTTATACTATATGGATGTTTGCCCTGCTCTACAATGATCCTAAAATCCAAGAAATGCCCTAAAATCCAAGAAACATCTTAAAATCCTTGTAATGTCTTAAAATCCTAAAGACATCCTAAAATCCTAGAAATGTCCTAAAATTCTAGAAAAACCCTAAAATCTGATTAATATCCTAAAATCCTAAAAATGTCCTTAAATCCTGGACACACCCTAAAAATATCCTAAAATCCTAGAAATATCCTAAAAATTCTATAAATGACCTAAAATCCGATTAAAGTCCTAAAATCTTAGAAACATCCTAAAATCCTGGACACATGTATTGGACTGCTGCGACTGGCACCTGGCCTCCTGTCATTTTGCAAAATGACAGGAGGACAAACTGGGCAAAACAAACTGGGTATCCCTGCATTACATGGTAAATGCGGTGTGTGTGCATATTATCCCATATGTGTTGATGCTTGCAGTGCCTTCCTGTGTTATTTATAGCCTATAGATAATACATTATGGGATGCCTATGACCTGCAATCAACACCAGCCAGACAGACGGGCAGGTATGCATGCAGAGCTGAGGAGTGTGAGCGTTTCATTGAGGTTTTAGGAGCAGGGTCCCCTCAGTCAGGACGCTGGGACACATTATGCAGCAGAAGCCGGGCGGTTTATGGGACTGCGGAGCCCCGACTTCAAATAGCAGGTCCGGATCTGCCGGCTCGGTGTCAGCTCATCAGCGCATTTCAAAAGAGGAGCCGCGGGACAATGGACCGACTAACACCTCCATATAAAGCTGCAGCCACAGAGCCACTGTCAATAGAGAGACAGGCAGAGAGGGACGGAGACAGAAAGAGCAGCAAACACCTCGTCTGACTGCCCGCAGCGGATTTGACACTTACTTGTTGATGAGAGGTTTCCCACATCGCCTGCTGGGAATTAGACGCACACGATCCATCTGAGCTACTGCTGGGTGTTTAAAACTGCTGCGGAGACATTACACGGGGTTTTCCAGCTCTGAATTATCTAGTTTGTATGCGTTTTGTAAAGGACATCGCGTGTCTTCGCTTTTACTCCACAGGTGAAGTTAGCAGTTTCAATGCGCATGCGCAAATACGAAGCGGACTGGTTTATTTATTTTCTTGGGCTTAAGTTTCTGCGTTTTTTACATTCTCAATCCCTTCACTTTTCTCAATAATATTTGGAACAAAATCAGTTTCTGAAAAATTATTATCAAATTTTATCAGGTTTGAGATCACTTTTTATTATATTATGTATATAAAACTACTGCTAAAACGACTATAAAAGATGGTAATAGGTATTTTTATTTATATAAATAAATCTTATCTGTTTTACTTATTTTAAATTAATGTCACTCAAAGTTGAGGATATTTGGGACACTGTATCCCTATATATAGCCTATATGTTGTTGATTTTTTTGTTTCTTTTAAGATGGTTGTATCAAATATTTTTTCAAACACTGGAGGGAGCTGTGCTTTTATTTGGCTTAGGGCACAAAGGAATAATCCTAAATAAAGTCTGTATGACCTGTCTATTCATTTGACCAGTGGTGTCTCTATCAACCCGCTATACTCTGTTACTGTAGATTCAATTTCAAGCTACTGTTCAACTCATTCCTGTCTAAACAATAACACGCCACACAGTGTGTTATTATTTCAGTCTGTTATTTGGCCGACCCTAAATGATCCCTTATGTCCTGACCTGTCCAAACATGTGACGCGTTAATAATCATAATAACAGACAATACATCAAACTAAAACAATAAATAGAAACGTTACTGCCACCATCGAGTAAAAATTGCAGTCTAAAAGGTACATGACTGAAAACTTTTGCTCGGGGTTCAGAGCGAACCTTTTCGTGTCACCTTTGACTTTTTCTCTCATGACTGATTATGTATTTCAAAATAGCCCATCACACAATACAGCTGTTGACATTTCTTCCTCTTTCAGCATGTCTGTACGCATGGATGGATTAATGAACGGGCTTATCGGACACAGGTCCAGGGGCCCACAGTGTCGGGGCCCCGCTGGCCTACATTTGCAAAATGTCACTCAAATTACCAACTAGGAAGAGACTCTAAAGTACCACAAAGAGACACAAAGAGATGCTACTGAACTGAAAAGAAAGAGACACAAAATAACTACAAAAACAACCAAAAAGAAACAAAATGACTGCATAAGAGACACAAATGACCCCAAAGACACACAAAAAGAAGCATAACGACTAAAGACAGATGCAAACGACTACAAAATCTCTGCTTCTTGCTCTTATGTAGGAAGGGTAGTGGGGCCTTTTGAATGTCTGTCATAATCTGCCCGTGTCTGTATGTCACATCTGGGCTTTTGCATGCTTGATGAAATCCCTATTTCTTTGATAATTATTTTGCAAAAGAAAAAGTAATTACATAGGCAAACAAAATACACAATCTCACATAGAACTGGAGGCAAAATAAAATATAATACACATTTTAAAGCTGCCATCATGTTCAAATAGACAAGTCTTTAAAGGCAGGAAAAGGACATTATAAATACACTTTCCTTATGCTGATTTTATCAAACAACAAACTTACCAATCTGCATGACCCGTCCGAACACCGACGTGTTGTCCACTGTGCTGCAGTTCCACCTCCTCTGTCTGAACTGGTACTGGCACTCCTTGATGCCCGTCTTGGCTCCGTCTCCGATGTAGATCATGTGGTCCTGGTACAGCTGGCACAGCTTCCTCTGGCCCTGCAGACGGCGCAGCAGCACAGCAGAGATTAGCAGAGATTAGCACATTAATGGTTGGATAATTTAGCGGTCCCTGTGGGGATATTCTCATTTATTTGGCTTTTACTTCCTCAAAGTCAGGATGCAATGAAGGCATTACCCTTTTTGTTGATGCTGAATTAAAGAATAAGTTGACATGAAGTTACCTGCGAGAGACCAGACAGCTGACTGCAGAGTGGCTGAGCTCCGATGATGTACATCTCTGGCCGCTGGATCGGGGTCAGAGCCAGTGACCTGAGAGACAGAGGTCATATTAAGTCTAAATCTGAACCAATAAACTCTATCTGTTGAGCTCAAAGAGAAGTGCTCTCTGTGATGAACGACTCTCTCTCTGCGCTGCGCTGCGGAGGACAAAGTTCAGACACAAGTTTATTAGTATAACTGGCTATAAAGTGTAGATAAATAGACTCTTTTGGTGTTCATCTCTGCAGCCACTCCCCTTGTATTTCCTTTTCTGTCCTTTTCACCTAAACAAATGCACCCTAATCATACATTTTGAATCACTTTTGCTTTAAAAAAAACAGCAAATCTTTGACGACACACAGAAAATATAACGGGTAATCAGACTGTGAACCCTTTAATGTCCATCTAAAGCCTTTCCAAGCAAAGGAAAATCACATTATGTGAGGAAAATGTTACTGATCACTTTCAAAGCTCATTTGACTCTGGCCCAAAGCTACATAGCAGAGATGTTGACCCTGTATGAGCCAGTTTGCAGCCTCAGATCCTCCAGTGGCGCCTTTCTGGCCGTTCCAAAATTGAGGCTTAAATCTAAAAGTGGTTGAGCTTTTGCCATCAGGACCCCTCGGCTTTCAAACGACCTGCTTGAGGAGATAAGGCTCACAGAATCTGACACTTCTTTTAAATCATTTCTTAAACCCATTTTTAAAGACTTACTTTAATGTGATGTCTTTGTATTTCTTTGTATGATGTGTTTTTATTCTTTTTAGTTGTGTTTATTATATATTAAAATTTTGTGACATTAATTTCACATTTTTGTCTTCTTGTTTTAACTTTTCCAAAACTTAACCATAGTTAGGAATGATAGGAATGTTTGGCTCTCTGTTGTTATATATCCTTCTGAGTATCCCATTTTTGAATTTATTTTGTCTGTCAAAACACTTTGAAAACTCTTTGTTTAAAGGTGCTATATAAGTGAAGTTATTATTATTATTATTAAGTAAAGTATAAAGTAGTAGAGGACTTTTATATGGACAAGACATTTGCTCCATAAACTGATGCAGATAAGACACAAATTGGTGCATAATTAACTCTTTGAAACCTGAGCAAATTGGCTTGATTTTGTTCAAAAACAAGTTACAAGAAAATTGCCTAAAATTTAGCAAAAAAAGACAAGAAAAAATGTTTGTTTTTTTATTAATGATAGCAATAAAAAATATTATATATATATCTCTAAACACACTAACAGGTCATTTTCTTTTCCATAATTCCTAACAATTTGTGGGACATGTCTTGCAAAGTTGCTCACTGCCTTTCAAGCAATGTTTTCAAAAGAAAAACACCAATAATCTCAGGTTTCAAAGATTTAAATACATGCAAAGTACGTTGTTATCAAATAGGTAGATATCTTAGGTATAAAAGTGTTTGATGCTCAAAATTTTCTGGTAGAGGACCCCCAAATCCCCTTGTTTCATATGCAACAAAGCCCACGCCCTTGTCTGCTAACCTGCACATGTCCTCCACTACATTAAGCCCAGTAGCATTGTTACGTAGTTGTCTTGTAAGTCAAGAACAAGTGTGGCTAATTGACCAGCAGCAGGCCTCCATGCAGCGCCATTTGGGGCTCAGCCAGGGTAAATATTGTGACAGAGCCCTCACATTTGTTCCAGTCACTGTTAGAGCTCTACCACAGGACTAGGACATCACCCCCAAAACACACACAAGAGACAACACAAAGTCTATCGTTGACATTTTCCCCATTTGTCATCTTATCAAGAGCACACAAGCAAAAATAAATGGAAGATGTGATGATGAGAAAGTTTGGAAAACGTGTTTTAGGGCTGGTGTCTATTCAGATACAAATGATGGGTTTAAACATTGAAAAACTTATTTTGGATGTATGTCAAAGTTGCTCTATTACTGTAATGAAGGTCAAAGTTAATCCACTTTTTATGCACAGCCACACCACTGAGCATCTTTCAAAAAACAATCAGTGCACCAGCAGATACTCACCACCATGAGTTGGCATCCACCAGCAGCAGTTGGGAGCTGCAGGCGAGGAAGGCGGCTGCCAGCAGCAGATGTCGCACCACGCCGCACCGCTTTCTCCGAACAGGCCTGTTGTCCATGGTCCGCCGCGTCACCGCCGCACAGCCGGTGCTGGAGAAAGTGCTCTGCGGTTGAGACATGGCCAGAGGATCAGGAGGCGTCCTGGTCAGTCCTGGACGCAAACCTCGACACAGTGAGCTCGAGTCTTATTTAAGTGTATCTTGTTTCTTATAGTCCACTTGTCGTTCACTTCGTCTTCTCTCTTTCCAGTCTTAGGTATTTAAAACTATAGAAACAAAACTGCAAATAAAAATCATTCCGAAATAGTTTCACTGTGGACGCGAGTGAAATTACTGCACTTTCCCCAGAATGATCAAAAGCTGCTTGTTTAAAAAAAAACAAGAACAACAACACTATAGTGGTTAAAACACCGGTTCAAAGTCGTGCGTAAAATGGTTTTAGTTGGCTTTTACGCAAAGTGCGCAGAGATATCACCCTCTCCTGTTGTCTCTAAAAAAGACGTAAACAACGCAGAGCTACAAAGTGAAAAGTGTGATCCCGTTGTTGTCTTGAGGAAAGATTAACAAGGAGATTAAAAAGCTAATTGAGCAGCAAAGCGACCAGTCCTTTCCTCTCCTGTCCCTTCGCGACCACTCCACATCTCTCTCTGGTCTACACTCCTCCTCTTCTCACCCCCACTTCACCTCAGAAACCCCCCGTGCCCTCCTCCCTCCCTTAAACATACACTGCGCGCGCATGGCGCTTATGTGCGTGCGTAAAGTTATATCACCAAATAGGCACTAGACGGTTAACACTGAATACAGAGCCAACACTGGAGGCACCTGTGATGTTGCGTACCAAGGTTTTCAAAAGGAAGAAAGTGCGCAAAAATCAATTGGGGTTTGGGGCCCCACGCCCGCTAAACGAGGCCTTTTTCATATTCATTTTTTTATTCTACCCAAAGATCGGTTAACCCTTTGAAACCTGGATTGACATCGCCTTTCCTGTGCTGCGTTCAGACGCTTCAGAAGTATTTAAACCTTCTAAATGTAAGCAAATTGATTTGCTTTCTTTTGAAAACATGGGGGGAAGAGGCTATGAACAACTTGGTAAGAACTGTTCCGCAAATCTTTGGAAAACTATTTATACATTTTTTTTAAAATAGAGGAAAATGTCCCCAAAACTGTATTTATAATTATCATAATTAAATATTTCAAAAATATTTTTTAAAGAATTCTTAGCATTTTTAAGCACATTTTTTTCAGGTAATTTCCCTGTTGTTTTAATTTTTTTTCTTTATACTTTTCTCCTCATTTTTAGTTAGGCTATTTTATATTTTTATGAGTTTTTTCTCTTTTTTTTGCTTCTTTATTTATTTATTTAGCTGATTTTTGGGTAATAAATTGCTTATTTCCTTTTTCCCATGGTTCTGAAAGAAATCAAGTCAATCAGGTATCAAAGGATTAATCATACATCCAGGGCTCCTCAGTTCCTCCAGTTCACTAAGACTTAAAGGAGATATTTCTGTATCATAATGTTTATGTATATGCATTCACTAAAGAAAATAAAACACGGGGAAGGGCTGTATTTTAAAGTAGGAAACAGCAGGAAAAGAAGATGGAGAGTGGACGTTTTCCAAGAACCCCAATCGGCCCCCAAAAGCTCACGTGCACAAATTCCTCTTATTAGCTGAACTGAATAATTTGTTTGAATAAAAGGTGAGTGCTTCGAAAAATCGCCTTAATCCCCTCCTTCTTTGGTCTGCGAAAATAAAAGGCAACGCACCACAACTCCGCCTCCCCCACACATACACACACATTTACGCACGAGCACACGCCACAGACGGCCAGGAGTCCTGAAAAGTCCCGGAGTAAAGAAAAGGCGTGTTGGAGCGAGATCTCCTCAATTCATATCCCGAGAAAAAGACAAACTGGGCGGTGAACCTGCAGAGGAACTGGCTCTTTGATGTGGCTGCTCAAAAGTCCACAATCAGATGTGGACGGAGGGGAGATTAGTTTGGGGCCCTCGAAAACGTGGCGAAAAGGTTTTTTTTTAACATTCACAAATAAAAATGGAAGGTTTTTACTTTTAGCATGGCCTTTATAAATAAAAACAAACAGAAAAGTAATTAAAGGAGGTCATCAAATTCAACAGTAAACACAGAATTTACTTCAAATTACAGTGTTAGGATGTAAGTACCACTCAAGTGCTGTACTTAGGTACAAATATGAGGAATTTGTACTTTACTATTTTAGTATTTTCTTCTCATGCCACTTTATACTTCTACTCCGCTACATTTCCGAGGAAAAATATTGAACTTTTTACTTAACTACATTTATCTGACAGCTTTAGTTCCTTTACAAACCACATTGTTTGCATAAAAATCATAAGAACCTATAAAATATGACGTTTTGTTATTAATCAATCTACCCAAACTTTATCAAATGTACAACTGAAACAATTAGTCAATTAATCAATTTACCATAATAATTTTTTAAAAATAAATATTTAAGACATTTTCTTTTTTTAAAAAAAAAAAAAAATTTGACGTTGTGTGTTTTTGGTTTTTTTTTTTTTTTTTTTTTAGATTTCCTGCATTGGGTATTTTTACTTTTCATACTTTAAGCACTTTTATTTAAGCAACCTTTTAAATGTAAAGCTTCTACTTTTATTAGAATATTCTCAACAACAACAACGAAAAAACAGATGTTGTACTTGATTTGCTTTTTCGCATAAAAAATGTGAAAAGATAAAGCATCCAAATTGGCTTTCGTTTATTTTTCGCACTTAAAAACCTAAAAATCTGTTTTAACATCCTGCTGCTTAACATCTGTGTGGGATGATGACTGTGGACAGTTTCCCACTGACACAAGTCACTCTCAAGGCTTATGCGGGTTTATTATAGCTACCTCGTGACGTTTTAATCCTCTCGTCAGTATTCCTGTAAGGTGTGGTATTTGGGGTTTTCTAGGATTTCTCTGGGAGTCTCGCATGGCAGCAGCAGAGAGTCGGATGTCCCTCGTCTCTGCATGATAATAGACCCGCAGCACCTTTCATCTCCCGGGGGTCCTAAACTTCCCCATCACACGCACGCGCGCACACACAGAGCTCTGAAGTGATCTAACTGGCTGCCTTCAATATACATCTGATTGATACTCTGCAGAGGGCGGGAGTTGGGTCAAAGTCAGGTGGAGCGGGTCAATAAACAACAAAACCAGAAGAGAGGTGATTATAATATGTAACAGCACGAAAACTGGTCCAACAGATCGTTCTGGACAATGTTGCTTTCTTCCTGTTTTTACTCTGTTCATCTGCAGCCGATTTCGTCAAGAGGAGGTGATGCACCTTATTCATGTGCTGAGGAGGTTACCATGACAACAGCGCCCTCTTCTGGTCAAACTCCCAACACAAAGTGCATTTGCCCTTGCATTTCAAAATAACTTGATATGATTCACTTATTGAATTTTTATAAAGCATGATCTTTTGGATTAATACAGAATCTTAAGTAGGTAGTTTATCATGGTGCAGCTGTACAGCTGAACGCAGTAGGAATATAACAGTATATTTACTACTAAGTGCTGTGCTTAAGTTCAACTTTGAGGCACTTTTCTTCACTTGTGCTTTTTCATTCTATCCAATGAACTAGCCTACATTTTAAGAAATATTTGGATTTTGAAGTCCGCTCCATTTTCCGACAGTATACAATGATCTGTTAAAGACTAACACTTTGAATCCTGGAGCAACATCACTTTTCTTGTGCTGCTTTCAGATGCAGATGCCTTTCACAAGTATTTAAAACCATTAAGCTGGGGGGGGGGGGGAAAAATGTTCCACAAATTGCAAGAAATTAGTAGATTTAGAAATTTATTTTAACAAAGCTAGAGGGGATATCTAGGGGAAAACAAAAAAAGATTAGGGAGAACTATTTTTATAATTATTAAAATTATATAGGCTATTTTAAATTACAAAATATATTTGTTTTGTCACATTTTCCAGCTGATTCTGTACATGCTTTGTTTTTAGTTATTTCTTCTTTCCTTGGCCATTGCCTTATTCTAATGTTTCTGACAGAAATCAAGCCCATTTTGCTTTTTGGCATCTGGCTTCTTAGAAATAAAAAAAAGGTGTCTATGGGACCTGAGCCATGCTTTACAAGTCTATGAGCTCTTAACAGTTCTACCAAAGAGGCAAGATTGCCCCTTTAAACTTCTCAGATGGGCTCACTTGAATAACTGTTTGTTGTTCCTAAAGAGGACACAAACTTTGGTTTGTTCTGGTGACTGAAGTTATTTTTGTCTAGTTTCTATATAAATTACACACAAGTGCTCTTAAGATTTGTTATTCTGAACAAAAAGCAGGTTCAGGTCTCCTTTGTTTGAGTTAGTGTTAGTGGAAAAAAAACTGTAAAACGTGTGATATAATATGGATACCATATGATGTAAGTAAAGTAAAACGTAAAAAATACTGAACTTATCCTTCATGTACACTTTGCTGCTTTACTTCTGCACTTTAAGTAAAAAGAAGCATTCAAACATCCTTTCTAACAATTTACCAAGAATTTAAAATGCAGGAATTTTGTGCATCACATGACGTCTTATATTGAACATTGTGTGACAGTTGTGTATCCAAGTATGTGTGACCTCCCTGGTCACTGCCCTGTATTGTTGCAGCTGAAATATTTGGCATAATGAAAGGCTGAGACACAGCAGAGACTCGTGATAATGATAGACAGCAGCCGTGTTGTTAAAGGTTCAATTTGAAACTTACAACACCCCAGTGTCACCTTACCAAACAGTCTTTGCTTTACATGACAGGAGGTGAGAAGAACTACAAAAATGATCCCTCAGAGGGGTTTTCATGTATTCTAACACAATAAAACTGTTATTCTGTTGTTGTTTTTACATTTGTAGATGATCTGTGTTTCACCCGAGAGCCAAACAGTAATAAATAGGTTTCTCCTCTTGAGAACTCAGCTAATTAAAACATACTGATTGTCTCATCATTTGGGATCCGAAGCGAAAACAGGCCAACAGCTTATTCTGGGACATGACCCAGAGATTCAGAGATACTGGACCAGAGGAGCCACTGCCATCGCTGCTGCTTTTACTGTTAACCTGTGATGCGCCTGTTGAAACACAAGGAGGTGCAGTTCAGCCACAGTTAACTCTGCACACAGCCGGGGAGAGAGGGCAAACTGAGGCAGGGAGGGGGAGAGAGCTTGGAGACAAAACTTGGACCAAGTGAGAAAAAGAAAGAAAGAGGTAGGAGGGAGAACAGAGAGGGTGAAAGAGAGAGGGAGTGTCCAAGTAATGGATACACAGACAGAGAGAGAGACAGAAATATAGGGAGCGAGGGAGGACTCTTCCCTAGAGGATATGTGCAATAGCCACGCAACAGGGAGCAATGCCTGAGAAAGTCGGCAGCTCCTCTCTGGATTAACAGCAGCCTCACTGTTTTATTGCCTCCAGTGCCAGCGGCGGGCGAAGCAGCCAGCTTGCTCCTTCCTGCAGGGGAACCAGCTGCGGTCGGCTGATGAGGTCTGAGCTGATCCCCTGGAAGCTGCTCACGAATGATGAATAACCAGAATGCTAAATAATTTGAGAAACGACTGTCACTTGAAAAACTGATCACCCTCTAGCTAAAAAGACAAAAATCATCCTCTGAGTGTGGAGAGACGCCAGGGCTGATTTAGCCTTTTACCTGCGGACAGTCCTCTGCAATTTCTAGTCAGAAATCCCCCCCCATCCCCACCAAAAATATGTTTTTTTTTAAAGTCCTCCTTTACTATAATTCAGCCCCCCTAAAACAGTGGTGATAGGAATATTGAGATCTTTCACTCCAGGAAAATTGGTAATACTGCAATATAGAGAATCAGATCGTGACGTCAGTGGTATTGAGCCGTGCCGGGCATTGTGGGACATTGAGACACAAAAGCTATAACACAAAAAAGGCTGCTATGACACAGTACGCACATGCAGAGGTTTTGTAACACTTAAAAATTCATTTTAAATAATGTGGAAAAATGTGTTGGACCAATTTAATTTTTACTAATAATCGACTTAAAAACGTGTTCATAAATATGGTAACGGTACTTAATTGCCACATTTATGAACACACGTTTTAATTGAATTTTTTCACACTATTTAAAAGATATTTTAAAGTGTTTAACAGTATGGTTTTCAATGAGACTTGGACTTCATAGCACGAGTTGTGTGAGAGTTTGTAAACCGACGTTTTGCTATTTTTAAATGCCAACCCCTTTTATTCCAATTTATCAAGAATTTTTCCACCTTTGGTTTCTTTGTTCACAAATTCACCATTTCATGGGGTGAGTAATTAATATACAAATGATCATTTTGGAGGCAAAGTGTTCCTTTTAGTACCATTAAATGTGGGACTCAATAATGGATAATTGTTATATCGCAGTTGTCAATTTTCCTGGACTAAAATATCTAAATACGTCCTCCAACAATTATTTTAGGGAGACTGAAATATGACAGAAGTTGCAGAGGAAAGCAAAATTATTGTTTAAACCGATTGTTTGGTCTCTTATCTTACCCACTGCGCCAAGCTCCCACTTTTTTCTTTTGAAAATGAAAAGAAAACAGGGGACACGGGAATACATGCCAACTTTGTGCAGACACACGGACGCATTTGTAAGAACCAAAGACCCATGGGAGGATGAAACTACCTGCTCTACTTTCTATATAAGAGAGGCCTCTCTCTCTCTGTCGCTCATGTCTTTCTTCCTTTGTCTGTCTTTTCTTCATGTCTGTTCCCTCCTCCAAAAACACATGCAATCACACACACATGTGCAGCAACAAACTGCCAAATGCAGCTGACTGTGGGGAAATATCGTCCTCTCTCTCTCTCTCTCTCTCTCTCTCTCACACACACACACACACACACACACACACACACACACACACACCTCTGGGGAAAATGCAGTGGGACTTGGAAGCAGCTGTGAGGGACTTTTAAGAGGTCTTGGGCTTTCTATCTGTCTCTTTGTATTTTCAGTTTACATGTGTGCTGCATGTACAATGTCCTATAGAAAACCATCCTCTTTCTATTTTTCACCCTCTCCTCCCTCCCTCCTCTCCTCCCTCCTTTCCTCCCACATTCGCCAGTCTCTCCTCACCGTCACGCTCTCTCCCCCCTGACTCTGTCCATCTCCTCCCTTCTTCCCTCCATCCATCCTTCTGTCAGCTGGCAGAAGATGAGTCATGCCTCTAGCTGGGAGGCTAAAACTCTCTCCCTCTAAATATATCTTCTCTATACTTCTCCTCCCCGCTCTTTCTACGGCTCTTTCTCCCTCCTTCTCTCTGCTCTATCACCATCTGTTTCTCTATGTCTCTCTGCTTTGTTCTGTCGCTCTGCTACCAGCCGCTTTCGTCCTCCCTCTCTCTTTCTCCTATGCTTTTCTGTCTCAAAGTCAGATTCATCAGCCATTTATGTTTCTATCCTTCCCTCTCCGTCGCTTTCTTTCTTCAACAGCGCACCCAGGCACTCGTAAAAAAGCTGTTCTCACGCTCCCTCGTCTCTTAACTGTGATGATGTTAACATGTATACTCTCGGTTTTACTCTCCCATTTATTGTATGTACAGTGACTTGTAATACGTCTGTATATACTGACTATATATTTGTGCTTTTCCTTGTTATATGTCTACATTTGAACTTTCTCGTAAACCTGTTCTCTGTACTGAAAATATGTGTATTGGGAGCTAGTGATACTACTACTGAAATTTGTATGTATGCCAACACACTTGACTCTGGTAAAGGCATCAGATCTATAATGTGAAGGAAAGGTATATTGTTGTATAATGGAGATGACATGTGTCCATATGTCATTTAATTCAAATTTAAGTATCCTGAAAATACATGTGAGGCTCATGCAATTCCATTAAGTTATAAACCAAAAGCAAAACAATCACTCCGTCAGTTACATGGTAGATGATGTAAAGGTTATGTTATTTTTATAAAGTGCTAATTTCCTTATCAGGAGCGAACAGCTTAACTGATGCCAGTTAGCATCCACTGACAAGGTAAGTTGAGACATTGGAGGGCTCAACATTAAAGTGAGCGCTTAACTCGATTAAATTTTGCGTAAAGGTGCAGTGTTAAATATTTAGGGGGATCACCTAATGGGCACAGACCCAGTGACGGTTCTATCTGGACCTGTGACCAATTTCTGACATGCATGTGACAGATTATTATTAGCGTTAGTGATGCCCCGGGTTCAGGAGGCTTACTAGAATATTAACAAAAGATAAAATGTCAAAAAGTGGCAAAGAAACTTGTCACAAAGTAACCAACATTGGTGCAGTAGTCTCACTTCCACCATCTCCTCCCCTGTCTTTCTCTCTTACACACACACACATACAAACACACGCCACAGTGCTGGGTCTGTGCAGCACGTTCTCCCTCCCAAATCGTCAAACACTGGCCTTTTATCAGTGGATTTCATCAGATGACTGTTGCTCTGTCCTCAGTCCTGACTACTGCTCCTATTTTCCTACATGCTCTCATTTAACACATCGTTTTATGTTTCACATTGTCTTATTTAACAAATTATTTTATTCTATCATATTGTTATATTAACATTTACTTGTCATTATTAGCTACAATAGCTTTATGATATCATCAAACACTAATTAATTAAATTACTAAACAATGATAGGCATATCAAGTCTATCTATCTATCTATCTATCTATCTATCTATCCATCTATCTACCTTAATCCTGCATGCTGGACCTTTAACAGAAGCTATTCTGGCCATTTGTGACTGTTACAAGACAATACTACATTTAACCCTTTCTGCCATTTCCAGAGAATCTTTTAAGTAAGTTTCTTAAAAATCGTCATCATTGGGTGACCTAACTGATGAGGGAGCAGGAAAACAACAAACTTCTGATGAGTTTCTGTTTGTTAACTTCCCCTTTTACTTCCTGTTATACTACAATCACACAATGTAACAGTAGTAGAGAAAAGTCATAAAGTCAGTGGACTGACTCAGCCAGTAACAGTACCCAGTAGCAGTATTTATTTTAAGTTTGCCAACACAAGCTAACATTATATGATAAGCTACAGGTCATGGTAGTTTCACTTGTAAGAGGAAGATCATGTTGTTTCCTCTTTAAAAAGTTTCAGTCTCACTTTCCATCAAAAGTGCTTGGATATCTTGTTGAAGAATAAAGTACGAGTTTAAACTAATAAAAATGAGCCATGTTTGGCACCTCAGTGAAAACGAAACAACTGAAAGAGCTCTGGCTGCCCTCGTTTGGCACTGAACTGGAACCTTGGGAGAGGCCAAGTCCCTGATCAGGAAGCCCAGGGAGAAGCCACTGAGGCTGGGCCAGATCCCCTGATTTCCCCATGGCGCCCCGGAGCTCCACTGGTCAAACTACACTGGTCTCACGATCCCTTCCCTCGAGAGATTAATACACACACACACACACACACACACACACACATGCCCAAACATGTTTACACACAAACACTCTGAAAGACTGAATGACACAGAAACACACATACCAAAACACATGCATATTTTTGCTCTCTGCCTCACTCACCATTATACACATGCTCACAGACACAAAGACACACAAAGACACACACACACACACACACACACACACACACACACACACACACACACACACACACAAACACACAAACACACACGATTCCAGTAAACAAATTAATGTCAAAATCAATTTCCATGCCCTCTGGCTATATAAAACTTTTTTTTTTTTTTTTACTGAAAGGGAGGTGCTTACTAACACAAGCACAAATACACATTGTAAAACTGCATTCAACTAGCAAAGAGAAACAAGTGAGGAATCTGCACATGTACTAAGACAGGGACACACATACTTATGATGTGAATCAGAGCAACTTTCATCAGGGGATGATGCTGCGCTGGTCTGGCCTGATTTACAGCTCGTCTCTGAATTGATTCATTTGGTCTATAAATCCCCCGGAAGCCTTGCACCGTGTCAGGTCTCACACACACACACACACACACACACACACACACACACACACAAACATTTCCACGCAAACATGCAAAACCTTGGAGATCCTTCCATCTGTCTTTCCAGTGCACTCACTATTTCCCAACAGAATAAATCCTTACTACTTCACTTTTTTAAACCACCCTTGTCCCTTCTTTATCCTTCTGTGTCATATACCCCTTTCCAACCAAAATTAGCGTGTGCACGCAGGTTTTTCAAACACGCTAAAATAAGGCAATAGACTACTTTCCCACTGCCAGTAGACCAGAGCTGCGTACATGGTGCTGCAGCAGATGAGTATTCCTTTCTGTGTGTGTGTGTGGGGGGGGTTGTTTTGTGTTTTCATTTGATGTTACCAGAGAAAAGGTAAACAGCAAAAATCATCATAGATGGAGGTCTGTGAAAACTTTACTGTGTTTACTTCTCAACATATCTCTTACTTATTCAGTCTCTCTCTCCCAGACTTAGTGCAGACTAATTTATATCGATGTTCTAGCGCTGCTTAAGTGGAGATGGACGGTAATCAGTGGTAGCATGTCATTGCATCTTGCCGGCTAAGGGGCCAAAATTAGTGTGTTCACCCAGGTGTTGTGTTTCAATCAATGCCGGCCAACATACAACAAGCAGATCAACATACAACAAGGTAAGTTGAAGTTGCTGCTTTTGTCCCACTCAAAGCCAGGGCTTTTTTAGTGACACTTGCCATCTTTTACTAACTATAACCAAGTAGTTTTGTTGCTTAAACCTGACTGCCGACCCATTCTTACTGCCTGCCCTCTATGCATCAAGACACAATGCAAAATGCTGCCCCTAGCGTCATTTTAGTAATGCCAAGCAGCAAAATACGACGAGTAGGGATGAGATTATGTGGCAAATAACAATGAAAACTTATTGAATAGATGCTGGCTCACTCCTTTGGATCATGCTTTGTCTTGGGGGAGGAGTCAGTCATTCTCTCCTTCAAACTTGACTGTGCTTGCTCTCACATAGAGTTTCACTTGAACTCTATTTAAGGGATTTTGCGTGTAACTCAGGTAATGGCACATGTACGTCCACATCAAAAAGCTGCCTAGTGCCATTTCTGAGATTGAAAATGAGCTGTTTTCCACCTTCATGGTTCCCTGCACAAACACAGACAAACAGAGAGTAAAAAACCAGCCAGAAACACACACACACACACACACACACACACACACACACACACACACACACACACACACAACAATATGCAGCCTATTCATGCCAACAGATGACAGAGCGCATTGAGAAAATGCCAAAATGCTGACTACTGAGGGAGAGAGAGCACAAGGCTGAAAAATCTCCTATGTCAGACTGCAGAGCTGGCAGAAAAGAAAAGCATTGTTGAGGACACACACACACACGCACACACGCACACACACACACACACCTAGGCAGCCTGTGTGGTGCGAAAACTGGAGCAGGGCGGCCGTGCATAACACACACACATATGTACACACACACATACAGCCTGTGAGGCGTTGTGGCGAGACGGGAGCACAGACGAGCTGTCAGAGAGAGGCGAGAGAAAGTGAAAGAAGAGGAAGAAAGAGAAAGAAGGAAACACAGAGGAAGAGATAGATGGCGAGGGATAAAAGAAAGAGAGGGATGAACAGGGAAAAGACGACTTGCATCTCCTGGCAGTGACCTCCTGTTGTCTCCCTCTGTGCACATCTGCTCCCCTCCTTTTCTTGTTTCATCTACGTTCTTCTTCTCAGCCACTTATCCTTCTCTCCTGTGTCTCTCACCTGCCTCTTCTCTTTTTTTTTCCTGACTAACACGTCACTGTTCATTGTCAATGTCATTCTTTTTATAGTCATCCTGACCGACACCTCAACGTCCTCTACTTGGAGAAAATCGCAGAAGTCTAATGAGGATGAAAAAAGGAGAGTGTGACAAACAACGAACAAAACAAAAATAAAACGTGCGTCATAAACACCTTGTTTGCTAATTTATGATGCCATTTGAACAGAAAATTTTGTATAAGAATGCAGGTGGAGAGGCAAGGACAAGAAGGACTGAAAACTCTCAAGAGAGCTGAATGAGTTGATGATAGCGCAAGAGAGTCCTCATTCATGGCCAACAAGTCCAAATTAAACAACAAAATTCCTCTGGCAATAACACATAGAAGCGCTTTCTGATGACACCCCTAAATAAGTATTTTTAATAGTGAAACAATACGATTAGGGTAAAAATGACTAATTGACAAATCCTAAGTCCTGATCCCCTTAAAGTTCAAACAAGTTTGTTAGAAAGAAACACGAGGACACTGGTTCTGTTTAGGCGAATGCTGCCTCAAGAAGCCGACAGGAAGGACTTCATGAGATGGAAGGATGTTTTTTTTTTGAGGATTTTAACTTCTTTGAAGAAAGCAAAACAACGAAAGGTATTTCAAGTCTCAACAATAAAAGAGAGAAGCCACACATTCTTTGTACAGAGACCGAGGATGACAAGACTGTCAGTCAACATTACTCCTGCACTGGCAGGGAGGTATGTGTCCCCTTTTCTTCTTCGAGGGATCAGTGAAGTACTCTGTATTTATTACTACCATGGTTCTGACTTAGGGCTCATTATGCTCAGTGGTACATACATACAGACGGACAGGCCCTTCTGTCTGTGCATGTTTTCAGAGAGCTTACGAATATGGATGAAATGAAGGCCTACCACAGGAAATCGTGGGGGCGGTGTCGTGTAGTTCGAGTGAGAGACGACCGTAGGGGACAACAAAGAAATTTTTAAAAAGTGCGGTGGGGAACGAATCGATAACATAATGAAAATAGTTCTTTGTCAACATGTTGCAATGTATTCAATGGCCTCACAGAGAACCATCGTCTACTTCACTGCCTCAGTTACAAGGTACATTATTACATCCTCTTCCACCATCACCTCATTTGTTGTTGTGTGAAACTTTTGACTTTGCCCTCCAGTACCATCTGTTAGCTGCATCTATGCCAACATAAAGGACGCCTGAAAGTATGAGGGCAACAGTGTTTACGTTCGAAACAGACGTAACTTATTCATACGTGAAGGGAGTATAAATTACCCTTTAGTGTCTCTTCACTGTAGAAAGTTACTTTATTTCAACAACCAACCTATAGTGGCTCACCTGGTGGAGCGGGCGCCCAGTGGACTGAGGCTTGTTCCTCGCTGCAGCGGCCGCAGGTTTGACTCCAACCTGCGGCCCTTTGCTGCATGTCTTCCCCTCTCTTTCCCCCTTTCACACATTAGCTGTCCTATCTAAAAAAAAAAAGGCAAAAGCCAAAGAAAATAATGTTTCAAAAACAACCAACCTATCTGTCCTTTTCCAAATCTCTGTAACATTACCACAGATGTAAGGGAGGAAGCAAACCTATGATAAGACTATAAGATATTGTGTCTGATAGCCAGCCCCCCCAGGCACAGCTTTTCACAATCTTCAAAATTTGGTTGGTGGTATTGGATACTAGTTGATGAACTGGTGCTGACAAACTCAGCGAAGAGACTGGTCAGCACGGCTATATTCGTTTGCAGTTTGTCAGCAGCATAAATTCATGTGCCATTGTTTGCCAAACCTGAACACAATGCAAAAGCTCAGCATGAATCTATTTTGCTCCCGTGGGCGAATCCACTACTGCTGATTCAATTGAAATGAAATGACTTAGGTCTGAAAGTTTGCTGTTCAATTCTGCTGTTTTTTTTTTTATTCTTGTTAGTATTTGACCACTTTCTCTCCTGTTGGTACAGGTTGTGGGAGGGGGCTGGGTGGGGCTATTACTGTTTGTAATGCCCTCCCAGTAACAACTATAAATTCGAATAAAAACATAAAAGAAGTGTGTAAACACTTGATTTACAATGTGGGACTAGTTCTGAATGAGACTAACCCAATCCAAAGACTGAAGGGGGGAGGCACAAAAGGGCTTAAAAACAAGGAGCGGGGAGAAAAGGGAGGCAGCAAAGGAGCTTTGAAGGCAGATATGCACACACACACAAACACACACACACACACACACATACACAGAGGCCATGTTTCAGTGCTGTACAGGTGAAGCCCCCGTGAAGCAAGGAAACACCTGAAGGAACATAAAAGATTCATCACTTACAGTATACAGTGAGCCGGGACACACACACACATACACACAAAAACACATCAACACACACACACACACAAAGGCTTAGTGTACTTCAGGGCATTGTCATTGTCTGCTCTCTCTTCCATATGTTGGTGTGTGTTTGTGTGTGTGTTGGTGTGTGCGGGAGAGAGAGAATCTACAGAGTCATGGTAATATCCATTCAGGAAGGTGTCCGCTTTCAGGGGGATGTGTTGACACACGCCCACGTAACCTTGGCAACCAGCAATCGCTGTGGGTGCAGATGAAGCACGTTGTCGAGGCGAGCAATTATGCAGTTAGAGCCCTCCCCTGAATCATCAAATACGGACACATTAAGTCACACAAACACACTCGAGCACAAAAAGAGACGCACACATGGTGGGTCACATGATGAATCTCAGGAGGGGTTAAAGAGCAGTTTGAGGAAATGACACACACGAGCATGACATCATGCTTTCTTTATCCTCACCTGTTTCAACATCTCTTCCTTTTCCCTTCTCTAACCTCCGTTTTTATATTAAAGAAGCAGCATGTGTCTGTCCCCTCTCATGATACATTCTCTAAAAATACTCTTCCTCCCTTCTCTCTGACCCATTCCTTATTTTACCCCTCTCACATTTTCCTCTCCCTTCCCACATCCATCCATCCATCCCTCTCTCTCTCTCTCCTCTCCTGCTCAGTGTGAGTGCTGGCTAGGGCCCAGCGGGCTTTCTGAGAGGTATGACACACCACAGCGGTGCAAACACACACACAAAATCTTGTACTTCTATCTTTGTGTGGACCCTACTACCAAGTCTTAACCCTCAAACAGGCCTTTTAAAGAAGAGAGGACTGGCCAAATTGTCCTCACTTTCCAAACATGTCCTCACCTTACTCTGTTAAAAATGTTTCTGTCCTCCCTATGTAGCAAGTACACACACAAATTGCCATGCACATAAGCCCTTTTACACAGAGATCATGCTAAGGGTCACTATTAAGCCCCTTCTTTGTTCTGTCTTTGCATTTTTACACAGAACCGCTCCAGTGTGTGATTTTAGACAGCATGCCGGCATGGCACAATCAAAAGTGGTGCGATGGGCGTCACATTTGACATAAAAGCATCAGCCTCTAGAGTGACATATACCATACTTGTCAGCAACACTTTATAAACAGTAACAATGTCATAACATGGCATGACAATCATTTACTGTCCTTGTTATATGGCAGTTGATCTCGCTCTCTGCTTGGAGGGTGAGGAGCTCCCGGACTGCATTGTTTTCCCAATTTGTGAACATTTTTGGCCACTGTTCATATTCTCTTTAAGTGGGTCACATGCGTACATGTCACTAAAACTTAACGCCCGTCATGCCCGTGTTCCTTTCCTACCAGCTGTCCCGTTTACACAAACACAGTTTTCATGCTGTTACTACCTCCCGTGCCAGCTCGCAGGCAAGTCAACTCTGTCTCCCATTAAACGATTGCACCACTTTTACAGAACAGTCATTATTCTGATTTAGTCAATATATGAATTGATTCCAAGATTACGTGACTGCATAACTTAATGGATGAGCTATGTTAATCTAATTTCTGTTATGGCACTTTCATATGAACTGTTACCTCCAAACTGAATGAAAAACAAAAAAAGAACAGTGAGGAGGCATCATGACACAATATTCCTTGAACAGGCAGCGTAAAAAAGGGCTATAGACTAATGCATTTCCTAGCCACTTACCCTAACTTTAACCTTAGCCTAATTGTAACCTCAACCTTAAAACTAAGCCTTAACCCTCAGTCTGTTGGTTAAATTCACATTTTGGTCCTCACTATGTAGGTACAAGCACATACACATAAGTAGGCACACACACATGCACAGCTGTGATATGAGGCAGACAGAGGGAGACAGAAAAACAGAAAAATGCATGCTGAGCAAGAACTCACACACACACACACACACACACACACACACACACAGACACACACAGACACACACAGACACACACACACACACACACACACACACACACACACACACAGACAGGCAGGTCATGCAGAGAGAGAGAGACTCAGCTACTGCTGCTGAAGAGAAAGCCTGTGGCACATAAACCTGCGTCTCTCTGTTTCTATATGCTCCATCTCTTTCTGTCTCTTTCTTTCACTTCTACTTGTTTGTGATCGTCTTGCTGCACGGATAGAAAACAGCAAAAGTCAGCGGACACAGAAATCAAAAAGTTTGCTAATAACCTCCCACACAACTCAGTCTGGCTGGCAGTTTTAAAGCCACACTGGTGGGGTTTTATTTTCCATTTTGAACCAAGCAAACACAAATCCATGAAGCCAACATGCTGACGGAGCCAAGACCCTGTGTACAGTCTGGGTTAACAGAACATTTGGGTGAGGCAAATCACATCCTGGTTTATGACTAAGCTCATTTTTGTCTGCGACCATTAAATCTCAGATGGTTTGTCCAGCAAGACACAGCAGTTTAGCCACATTTAGCTGGGAGCTGCTGCCGTTAATCTCCCACTCTGCTTATAACTCAAGGTGTTTGCACGATCATTATAAAGCTTGGTATTCATGTCAGGATCTCTATTTTGAAAATGCATGACACACTGTGCGCCCGAGAACCAAGGACGTAAGTGTTGGCAGCCACAGGGGACAGTGCAGTTAGCTGCTTTGTTTTTGCCCTTGATGAAGTTACAGGATATAAGTTAAAAGCAGAGAGGGACATCAAAAATAGACACCAGACAGTTTTGGGCAATTTAGGATAATTTGCATTTCTGAATCCAGCATCAAGGCTGTTTTGACATGTTTTAAAACATTCAAATCAATGTTTATACCAAAGATTTGTGTGCTATTTACAACTGTAGCCTTCCCATTTGCTTTCATGATGACCTAAAATAAAAACCAGGCTATGTGAAGAGTCTTTAAAAATGCCTCAATACGTAGTGATTAAAGGTCCAGTATGTATGATTAAGGTGGGATATATTGGCAGTAATTAATATTTAGAAATATGCTTTCATTTCTTTACCTAAAACTAAGAGTTCTGGGGCTTTTATAACCTTAGAATAAGCTGTTTATATATATATATCTATATATGAAGCTGGTCCTCTTCCACCATGTTGTTTGTACAGTAGCCCAGAACGGACAAATCTATTTCTGTTGTCACATTGTACACCGTAGTTTCTCTACACACGTCACAAAGGAGAAGTTATACAACCTCACCGCTGGAACCCACTAAATACTACCCACTGGACATTTAAATTTAAAAAAAGCTTACATGGATTAAAGCGTTTTTTTTTTTTAACTAACTGTGAAATTCAGAGTGTATGAGTTGTCTGCACACTGTTCTCAGCATGGAGGTGGCTGCGTCGGCAGCTAGCAGCTAAGGGGCAGCGTCCACCAAAACTTTTTCTTTTTTGAGGCCAGTGTTTTTTGTGGTTTTCAAATGCATTGTAATGAGAATGCTGTGTATTTACGTTGCGCTACAAACGACAGCACCATGACAAAGCATCAAGACAGTTTAGGGCAATTTTGCACTGAACTCTGTCAAGTGGGAATTTTTTTTCCAGGTGCCAAAAAATTTAAAAATGTTCAACTTTGGGTAAAAATGCTGCACTCATCACTGTCACTGCAGCCGTCCAATCACAGTGGAAAAAGGACAAATACTGCTAAGTGAAATGTCACATCTTACATGAACAGCAATTCGGATTACAAAGTGTTTGCGACACCTCCAGTAAATGACCTAAATGAAAAACATATTTTAAATTTGGTGAGATATCGCAGATGCCAAAAAAATCGTTGCACGTTTTTTTTTTATGTTCACAACCCACAAGAAGTGCTCGCATGTGCTTATTAGAGCAGAAATAAAGACCCAAACCATGATAATTACATTAACTCTTCTATTTTTAACTGCCATGATTATTATTCATGTCCTTAAATGATGTTTATTGACACATATTATTGATGTGATTAATTTTCATGAATATTGATTTACTTTGCATCAACATTATACTGTAACTCTTCTTTGTTTTGACAATGTGCTAGAACATGTTTACATACTATATTGCAGCATTTTTTTTTCTTTCCAAGAAGGTAAGTGAAGCGGCAGAAGTTTACACTCCACCTGAAGGCCAAAGAGTTGAAAACTAATATTGCCCGTTTTGAAGTTTTATTTCCTTCTCTGTTGTGTGCAGCCAGTGACGTATGTTTTTTTTTTTAAATCTGTTTTATGTTTTGCTGTGCATATTTATTGTCACGCTGAATTACAGTCTGTATGATGTCAGTGTGTTTATTTTGCACATTGTCACACATTTAAAACAGTTTGATGGTGGATTTGAGTGATGTTGACTGAGTGCAGTTGAGACAAATAAATTCATCCATATAAAAAAACCACTGTGTTGTGTGTGTTTCCTTGAGGGAGTGACACTATTTTTTCTGTGAAGCAAAAACATATGTTTATTACACATACGCCACGGCTCAAAGAAAGACCTGGGGGACCGCTTCTAATTATGTAAGAGTACCTACTTGCGTCTATGAACTGTACATCTGGTATTTGTTTTCCTCTAAATATTATTATTTTTTTTATATATTTTTGTTATGCAAACACGCATGCTCATTGTATTTGACACTGACAACATTTTGACCTCATTATTCATGCCTATAATGTGTATTTAAAAGGAAATGAAGAAACTAATGTGACTCATCCATCAGTTTGAGTTAAAAAAAAAAAAAGACCAACATGCAGAGAAGCAAAAGCAGTAAAATATATAGAAGAGGGTGAAAAGAAAGAAGTTTGGTCAGACTGCTGACACACTTTAATGGCTACAGATAAACTTTGAGATGTACTTTTCGACAAAATTAGGTCTTTCACTGGAAACATGTTAGGTAGGGATTTTTTCATGATCAAAAGGAACAGAAGGTACGATTACAGCGAGCTAACATTTTTTTTAAAGTATATATGGGCATCTGAATATTGCTTTAAGACAGACTTGAAAAAAAATCTATTCTTAAGGAGGAGAACAGAGAGGATGAGAGGAGAGTTGCTGTCAGTTGTGCTCGGCTGCTTCTTTCCATGTAAAAAGGCCTGTTTCTGCAGCTCCTCTCCTTCTCTGTTATCCTCACCTGATCACTGTTGCCTCTCTCATCCTATCGCTCTCTCTTTCTCTCTCTCGCTCTGCCTCGATGTTTCTCATCAGCTCTTCCTCTCTTTCTCTTTTTTTCTCCTTTACTCTTTTTCAACCACTCTGCCACACTCCACTGGCTTCAGCAAACGGCTCCCCTGTCATATTATCTCACACACACACACACACACACACATGCACACGCACACGCACACTCACACACACACACACACACACACAGACAGAAGCCTTCAAACAGTGAGAGGGAGTGTTGTGAGCATATAAAAAAAGATACTGTTTACACGTAAAAGCCACATATGCATAGACATACATTCTCCTGTCTACACACACGCACATGTATATATAAACACCAAGACACACGTGCAAACACACACACAAGACCAAGACCTGACCAAGGCTACTCCAGGGGTAAAGGAGAGGGCCTCTGTAGGGAAACTTAGTAGCAGGTAAAAAAACATGTTCTCTGTACCTTTGCTTCTGTTTTTGATAATGTTCATGTCCTGATACATTAAAAAGGCCCTTTATAAATCATTTGCCATATAAAGATAGACATTACTGATATACACATACACTCACAGTGCCATCAGCTGAGACAAAAGTGAGTCTTCAATTATCAAAACATAAAGCAATGCCAGATGAAGGACAACTGCTTCAAAGTGATTATTTTGGTGCTTTATGAGAGACACATGAGAGAGGACTCTTTTACAGACTTTTAAGGATTATTTTACAGTCATTTAAGGACACACTTTCCCTTCATAAAATATAAATATCTTTTATGGGCGTGGGTTTAGTTTCAACATTGGGAACAGGCATATATACAACGGAGGTTTTGGGGGTCCTCTGCCAGAAAATTTTGAGAGTCAAACATTCTGGTAGATTTTACGCATAAATTCAGGCTGTTTTCTTGCACTGTTGATATGTTTTCCTATGAGAAGCAATGCAAAAAAAAAAAAATCTTGTATGTATCTTATAATATCATGAGCAAATAATATTTGTATTTGGGAGAGCTGCAATCAGGTGACAAATGCACTGATAGGTGTTAAAAAGAAAGTGACCCATAAGGTTGAGGTGGTGGATGGATGCGCTTCTGCTCATTATAAGGTATGTTGTCATAATATTTCTTATCCTAAACCTAATCACAGTGACTCTACTTGCCTAAATGTAACTCTATGTTTACCAAGTTTAAGCATGAATTGTCATTCGTTGGGTGCTTATGGGTTGGGTATCATACAAACCATTTTTGTATGAGGAGGTTTTCCATTTGCATTTCCAACACAGTGAAACAATGGTTTTGCTGGAGATATTTTTCTAACAACGTTGTGATCAGTCCCTTTGAGATGAGGGAGCCAGGGGTTCTGAAACGCTAACAGATTTTGCTGGATTTAGGACTCATCGCTGGGGTTTTTCATCGCACACACACAAACTTACATTTAAAGGCAGTACAAAGCCAATAAAGGGTACAGAAATTTTAAAAAAATCGATTTTTACTTGTTTCTAAAATTACCAGTAGCCTAATAGCCTATTATATGAGCTGCGTTTTGTTTTATTGTAGCCTATGTTTCATCAAAAACAGTTGACCCTGTCAACATTTTACAGATGAAGTGTAAATCTCAATAAATACCTTGTTTTTGTTTTTGCTTTTGCAGTAAAGTAGGCCTAAGTGAAAGAGGAGAGGAGACAGAGAAAAGCTGTTGACAAGAGACAAAGAACTCTCCTCTGTGGACGTTCAGGAGACGCTCAACTGCTATTTCCACAACAACAACAACAACAACAAAATCGCAATAAAAAAAATACTACATATTCATGCCAAGTAAGCAGAGTGAAAGGGGCTCCTCTGCTTGGCTTTCCTGTGTTTCCTGTGTGGTCCGCTCAAAGGGTTAAAGCCCAAAGTGAACTGAATTGTAAGAAGTTGGTTTCCAAGGGAAACTGTTCGCACCGTTCCAGCTGAGGCGGGACAAACCAACTGCCTGACACGGAGGGGAGAGGGGTGTTTGGATAAAAGCAGGAAATAATGCAGTACCACGTCGCTTATTAAATATTAACATATGACAACCCGTGTATTATGGTGTAATTACGACGCTAATGGTGTCATCGTTTGTAATTTACTCTGTTTTTGACACTAAAGATGAATATTATGACTTGCCGCCACCCCTCCCGTGCAGCTAGAGTGCTGGGGTCCCTGCCAAGTCGGTTTGAAAAGAGCAGACAAAGGCTTTGAGCCCAGGACGCCCCTCTCTCTCTCTCTCACTCTGCCTACCAAAGCCAACCTAGCTCTGTCTTTTCTGCTTTTCTACCATGGAAATGTTTTGTAATAGGCGGCGTTAAGAGTGTTGGTTTTATTTTCTACTTTCTTATTCTGAAATGTACGACCGTCTGGATCCCCGCTCGGCCGAGAGAGGAAGGCTTTTTGTAGGTATAATACAAGGAAGCGTCGTCTGAGAGAGGGAGAGAGAGGGGGAAGGATTGACGCTTTTTCCTCCTCTCCTCCTCCTCCTTCTTCCTTTCGCCCCCCTTTCCTCCTCTTTTTGGCGGAGAGAGGAGTTTAGGCAGGAGGAATAAACGCTTTTTTTTTTGTTTTTCTCTTTTTTTTTAAATGCATTTGAATCCTACTGCGCAACCAGACCGGATCACGTGGGGTTGGAGAGAGTTGGATCGATTTTGCACAGTTCAACGTGAGAAAAAGAGAGAGAAACAAACAACTCTTATTTCTTTTTTCACTTCTGTGGATATCTGGGACTGTTGATACTTTTGCAAAATTGCAAGAGAAGGGGAGTAGGGTCTCTTTTTTTCAGCCTTGGAGGTGTGGAGTATTAATTCTTATATGCCTGGGGTTTGAAAAACAATGGAGACGCACATTTCGTGCCTCTTCCCGGAAATTTTGGCCATGATTTTCAGCTATCTGGACGTGAGGGACAAAGGCAGGGTAGCCCAAGTGTGTATCGCTTGGAGGGACGCATCCTACCACAAGTCAGTGTGGAGGGGGGTGGAGGCCAAGCTGCACCTCCGCCGGGCTAATCCCTCTCTGTTCCCCAGCCTCCAGGCCAGGGGCATCCGGAGGGTCCAGATCTTGTCCCTGCGCCGCAGCTTGAGCTATGTGATCCAGGGAATGCCTAACATTGAGTCCCTAAATCTATCCGGCTGCTACAACCTCACAGATAACGGGCTGGGTCATGCATTTGTGCAGGAGATCCCATCGCTGAGGGTTTTGAACCTGAGTCTGTGTAAGCAGATCACAGACTCCAGCCTGGGCAGGATAGCTCAGTATCTCAAGAACCTGGAGGTGCTGGAGCTCGGCGGCTGCAGCAACATCACCAACACTGGGCTTCTGTTGATAGCTTGGGGCCTCCACAGGCTCAAGAGCCTCAATCTGAGGTCCTGCAGGCATGTCTCTGACGTGGGGATTGGACATTTGGCGGGCATGACCCGCAGTGCAGCAGAGGGCTGCCTGAACCTGGAGTACCTGACTCTCCAGGACTGTCAGAAACTGACAGACCTGTCACTCAAACACATTTCCAAGGGGCTCACCAAGCTGCGGGTACTGAATCTGAGCTTCTGCGGGGGGATCTCAGACGCAGGCATGATCCACCTCTCCCACATGGCCTCCCTGTGGAGCCTCAACCTACGCTCCTGTGACAACATCAGCGACACGGGGACCATGCACCTCGCCATGGGCACCCTAAGGCTCTCCGGTCTTGATGTGTCCTTCTGCGACAAGATCGGAGACCAGACCCTGGCGTACATTGCCCAGGGGCTGTACCAGCTCAAGTCCCTGTCCCTGTGCTCGTGTCACATCTCTGACGACGGGATAAACCGGATGGTGAGGCAGATGCACGAGCTGAGGACCCTGAACATTGGACAGTGTGTGCGCATCACGGACAAAGGGCTGGAGCTCATAGCCGACCACCTGACCCAGCTGGCGGGCATCGACCTGTATGGATGTACCAAGATCACCAAGAGGGGACTGGAGAGGATCACACAGCTCCCCTGCCTTAAAGTGTTGAACCTTGGACTCTGGCAGATGACAGAGAGTGAGAAAGTGAGGTGATTGGGAATGTTTTGTTTTGTTTTTGCGTTTTTGGATGGGGACAGAGGGGGACGTGAGGAGGAGGGAGAAAAGATGGGCGGGTAAATTTCTTGTCTTATTTAAAAAAAAAAGAGAGAAAACCTCCCTGTTTCCCTCTTGTGTGGTTGTGTAAGGTGTGCTTCTCCCATGTGACCAGATTTTTACATTCAAATGTTTTATTTTGTTGGCCTTGCAGGATTCAATTAGTATTTGATATAATATTCTGCCTGATAGGAAGCAATTACTTTTTGCAAAGTTGACTATAACAATTGTTTTAATCTCATATTGAGTTTTAACATCTCATAGACTCAAACTGGAATAACTTGCAATGCAAATCAGCTCATTTCACACATTTCTTGAAGTGTCATTTGAATAATCTGCTTCCAGAAAATTCTTTAACATCCACCTTTTCAAGTGAGGTTTGAGAACTTTTTTTTACATTTTTTTTTTTACAGTGAGTCTGGAGACATTTACGACTAATCTCCGCTACAGCCATCACGCCTAAAAAACATTTGGCTACCTCGTATGTGGTTGTTTTCAAAGGGTGTATACTGTTATAACAGAAAAACAGAAGGAAAGCGAGAATGAGAGACTGGGAGAAAATGTGCCTAAAGGGACTGTGTCTGCCCCCTCCCCCCATCCCTCCCTCCATGAGCAGAGCTGGAGAAAGGAGACCAGGACACAATCTAACTACCTTTTGTTAATTTACCCCCATAAACAGCAACAATTTGCCTGAGAGAGAAAGAGGGAGAGAAAGCGAGCTGTAAAATCGGATTTCAATAACGACGCTTTATGCAAAAAAAAACTCACATTGTTTTTAGTTGTTTTCCCTATTTTTTTAAGAATAATGTCCAATTTTAACACCATTTAGAGATGTGCTGTGTTCAAGCTTTGACCAATATAAAAGAGACAAGATCATCAGTGTAACCTTTGAAGAAATACCCAGTCATCCTATAATAACACAACAGAGATATAGAGATATCATAGTGCCAAAATGCCAGATAACACATAAAAAGGCCATTATTAAACCATTTTAAGTATATTATGGGAATATTCTGGGGTTTATTCTAAGGGATGCTCTTAGAAATAAACGTCAGTGGATGTTCAGAGCGTCGTACTTCAAATTGAAGTGATTTCTATTTCTATCTCTTAAATGATCCAAATGAATCAGGGTTTGTCTCATGGCTTTATTTTCCCACGTTAATGCCAACACAGGTTGCATTCATATTCATGTTGCTCTCACCGGTGTGAGAGAGAGGGAAGGAGGGAGAGAGAGGGAGTGAGAGAGGAGGGTAGGGATATCTTTTTTTTCCTCCTCTTTTTCTCCATCTCTCTCCGAATAAAAATACCCCGAATCCATTTTGAGACATGCTTAGAATAAGGAGCAATCGATTATTTTTCTTTCTCTCTCTCCGTCTCGGGTTACAAGTGGAATGCGTCTCTTTCTCTCTCTCTCTCTCCCACCCCATCTCTCTCTCTCTTTCTTTCACATAGACACATTAACACACACACATGCACACGCAAGCGCGCACACGGAGGCCTGTGTGTGCGTGTTTTAATGTAATGCAATGACCTGCTAGAAAAATTAATATACGGATGTGCGTTCCTGCTGAAAAAGCTGTGTGTTTTGAAAAGTAAAAAAAAGATGTACTGTATATTATGTGTTTGTAAAGAAGAAAAAAATGCAGAATCCCAAAATTAAATTGTTTTATATTCTTACGGTTAAAACAATTAAAGATATTTATATAATGAACGAAGACAGCGGTGTGGACTACTTTTGTGGAGGTGTATGCTTTCCGTCTTTCTTTCTTTTTGATTAATAATGTCTAAAAAATATGAGTTTGCATATGGTTATATGACATTGTTTATTCCCACAAGACAATCAGCACTGCTTTGGTCTTGTCCTACAATGATGTCCATAATTGGGTGCATTTAAAACAATGAGAGCTTTTATTTTAATACATTGCTCCTAATAACCACCCACGCATTTCTTAATATTGTCACTGCCCAGCTTTTCAAAAGAGCTGAAAAAATTGTTGTGTTGTTTTATTATTTATGAGGAGATTCAAAATGGATGCTTGCCGTCTTGATTTGGCTGCAGTGCCTGTGTAATTAATTATCACCAGGGCGTTTATTATAGGAAGCTGTTCTACCCTGCTGACTTTTTTAATCATCAACGTCTGTTTTTTTGCAGCTAAAATACAAAAAAGGTGTTGCAGCTCCACTGGTAGGGGCAGTTGAGTTTCACACGTAAGTCTTAAAAGGTTTTAAAGGTAGGTTAGGGTTGCATTTGGTGGATTTCATGGTTTAAATTGAAGATTTTGGGAGGTATTAGTTTATTTTTGCAGTGTTTTATTTCACATGTGGCAGAGCTTTGTCTGTGCGGCTGCATGTGCTGCGGAGTAATGAGATCTAAAGTTGGTTAGAGCAGATTTCCCCTCTTTCTGCTTTCCATCAGGACGTGTCTTGTGTGCGAAGTGACACTGCGCTCACACACACACACACACACACACACACACACACACACACACACACACACACACACACACACACACACACACACACACACACACACACACACACACACACACACACACACACACACACACAGAGGGTTGCCAGACCAGTCAGTAGCCATTGTCTGTCTTTAGAAGTTAGGAAGGCAGGTTTTGGTGGGGGATTTTTTTCCTTCTTTTCCTCTCTTTCTCCTCCTCTTGTTCAGTCACGCATACCAGATCCTAGACCAGGCAGGAGAACCCCCCTCCCCACCCACTGCTCCTTGCTCCCCCCTCTACACACACACACACACACACACACACACACACACACACACACTTTTTAGCATTCCACACCATCATTCAAAGCATTTAAGCATTCTCTCTCTCCTGACTCTCCGTCCATGGGGATTTGGGTATAAAGGCCAGCGGAGGGATTGTTGACCACAGGGACAGAGAGAGACGGAAAGAAAGAGGACACACAGAAAGAGAGAGAATGTCAGTGTTTGCTGTTTCTTAAGTTGGCTTTCACCGGCCTTTGGTCTTGTGCAATAACACTGCAATGGTGCATGCTGAGATGTGAAAGATTTGTGACATTTTCACGCTTCTTTATTCCAGAAACATCTGAAAATTGGGGCAATTGTGCACCATTACTTTACGTCCATTAAAAGTGCTTGTTTTTGCAACTGACAGGCTCAGATCTTTATTCTAAGAGTCTGACAACATTATCGTAAGGAGTAAGATCCTTTTTTGAACTAGAAACAGCCCCGAAACCCCCCTTAAATCCGTGTTTAAATAAACACGGATTTAAGCGGGTAAAGAGACAACACATTCTCGCATCTAACTGGGTGAATTAAGGGTTAATTTCAACAAACCAGAGTTGTTGATTGTTGTAACAGTGGAAAGATGGATCAGGACTGTTTTTATTAGGGTTACTTTGTTTCTGTTCACTGAAACTGAGTTGTGTTTTATGACGATAAAATTGCTGGCTATCTGGTAAGTTTAACAATTGCGATTTGGGGGCTGTTTCCGGTTAAAAGGGATCTGACTTGTTAACAAAAAAGTCCATGTCTGATGAGATCCTTTACATAATGCTATCAAAAACTAATACCTATCCAAGCCTGTCAGTGGTAAAAACACATGCTCTTAGTGGACGTAAATTACAATGCATAATTGGTCAAAGTGATTACGTTGCAGTCTGTTTCACCCACGCAGGCTGCAGTGCTCTGGCTCAATACTGGACCAGTTTCAAAAATTGTTTGGTACCGTTCCACACAAAAAATATGGGAAAATGAGGTCCAGGTTGAAAAATATCAAAGTTCTCCTTTAACAGAGAAAGCTCATATATATATATATATATATATATATATATATATATATATATAATGATGCAGCAAGGCGACAAAAGAAATAGACTAGAAGGAAAGAGGTATGACGTTGTAATAAATTGGAGCTTGAATACTGATAAATGTATAGTGAGGTGAGAGGCGTACAACACAGCCAATTGTTTCTTTATCACTTGACATTTGGGTCTGCGGTGCAAACCTTTCCCAACACATACAGGAGACTAACCGTGACAAGGTCTCATCACGTGTCTCTACAGAAAGGTCTGCGGGCTGAAATGTAGACTGACAAAGATACAATCAGCTGCATTCAAATGATAATGTGATACTTTATTAATCCCCACAGGGAAAATCTCTTTTTGTCTGCCACCCTCTGCAGGGAGGTCAGAGGTCAGCTCTAGAACCCCACTGCTGGAGCTACCGGGGATTTTTGCTCAAGGACACATCAGCAGGGTGGAGGATTGTCATGTTTTACGTTAGGTCACCTTGCCTCGTCGCCCTTGCTTACTGTGGTGCAGGCCACCTGTGAAGCACCAATTCTGAAATACTGAAACTCTTTCTCGATGAAACAATCTGTGAGGGGAATGCAAACTCGTCCCTTATTGTATAGGTTGCGGTCTCAATTTGCATTTTGAATAGAGAGAGCTGAGTGTGAATTAAGCTCTGGAGTTTCACTGCTGGCTGTACAGCATTATGTGGTTACAGAGCATGATATATCACTCCATTGTATACAGTGCAAGTTCACTTTGCATTGCATGAAAAGAGCTGTGGACTAAGAGCTGAACACAGGTGCTGCCCCTTATTTCTGTTTCACAAAATGATCATTTGCAAGAAAAATATCACTGCGGATCACCAAAAGCTAATTTGTGTTTGAAAAAGACTTTGAGCACACGAGCACAGAACATTTTGTAATTTTACACCTCCTTACTCTTTAGCACAGTTTTGCTTCCCTTTTGTAACAGTTGTACGAAGTTACACCCAGTGAAACCACTTTCCTGCAGATGAAGTTCAGTTTTTTGAATATTTCATTTGAATAATTTGCAGTGTTAAGATTCAACCGCAACATATCAGTTTCCAATCCACTTAAAGCAACTGTTAGACAATTTGGGACAATCGGCTTGTTTGCTTTCTTGAGGAGAGCTAGATAAGTAGATTAATACCACTTTCAAACCCTCTCTTGAATATTAACCCTTTAAAACCTACACAAACTGGCCAGATTTCTTTAAATAGAATGGGAAAAAGGCAATGAGCAACTTAAGAAATGGTCCCAAAATTAGCATATTTGTAAAAAGATACAAAAAGTAACTTTTGTAACTAAGAAATTACCCGAAATTAAGCCAAAAAAGGGAAAGTAAAAAAACAGTCAGTAACAAAACCTGAAAATAAGCAAAGAAACAAAAAATTATAAAAATCAATTAATAAATACATTTGTTTATTTTCTGTAGCACAACATTAAATATATAATTAGACCTTAAAATTTTCATAGTTTTTTTTTTTTTTTAATTTTCTTTCTTTTTTTTGCAGGACATTTTTTGCCAAGTTGCTCATTAATTCTCTGGCTGTCTGGCAACATCACTGAGGACAAATCAGTGCGACTGGACAAGCAATAGTCAAGCACAGAACCCCCTGTAAAACCACAACTTACTATATAGTTTTCACACTATAGTTTTTGGACAAATTAAAAAAAAACAAGCTGTTAATTAGTGAGCTTTAGTGTTTAAATGTTGGTAAGCAGATTTTTATGAACCTTTGGACAGAGCTTAGCTCGCTGTTTCGCCATGTTTCTAGTCTTCATGCTAAGTTAGCCAGCTGCTTGCTCTAGCATCATATTCACTGTAGCTTACAGGTGAGTGGTATCAATCTGAACAGATAATTCAAACAAGATATAACATGTTGAGAAGCAAGCTTTAGAGGTGCTGGGAGCAAGATTTTTTTACCTTTGGACTGAGTCTGATGTCTCTTGTCTTAATGAGACTATATAACTAAACTTAAGATAATCAGCTGCTGGCTATACGTTCATATTAAACGAACATACATAAGAATGGTATTGATCTTCTCCCCTGACTCTCAGTAAAACAGCTAATATGTCAAAGTGTAAAACTATTAGTGATGCACGGGTTGACCCATAACCTGCGGGTCACATGGGTTGACCTGGGGTCAGGTAGTTTAGGTAAGGTTTTTTGAAAATATCGTGGGTTTCGGGCAAGGGGGTCATAAAGTGACAAAACTGTTCTGAATAAGTTATTAATAACTTATAGAAACATTTCACAATAGTCCACCTTCCACCCTCTCTTCCCTTCTCTCTCCGTCTCTCTCTCACAGAAAGCAGCTTTATCATCAATGCTGCTGCGCTCAGGCTTTCTGTTATTTAATTAGTGACCAGGAAAATATGTTGAAGTCCAACATATTTCCATCTCTGCGGCCATATGTTTGGTAAAAATATTTCCAGCTGTGAACATGTAGGCCTAACACTGTCTCCTAACAGTAAGAAAGCATCTACTGCACTACTGTAACATCATCAAAACAAACAACGTATCCTCATAGAACAGTTCGTATAATATCTTGTGAAAATACAAACATATAACATACTACATGATGTTCGTGATCATACGAATTAGTGCCCTGGCACGAATAATGTTACTCAAAGTTCACATAATAACGAACACGTCTCCAGTGGAGGGTCAGCGTTCTTCTGCTCCGTACATCACCGTACCTGCCTCCTTACAAGACTGCGGGGGACTGCTTTGTTGTTTACTCCCACTAGCGCATTGGTCACATGAATGCAGCCTTTCAAAATACTTGGGATTGTACAAATTTGGGTACATTACTTTTCATACAGAAATACCAGCAATTTATGACAACAGCTCGAAACAAACCGCTGTACCTATCAGTGGTGCACTCAAAATTATACTCAGTATGTAAGCTCTTAAAAGATGGGTGGGTACTTGCTATCTTCCTACGCATGTACTTTTTAAAATAGAAAACACACGTTTTATATTGTGATATTTACAGGAAAATACACACAATATAGCCAACAGCAAGTAGGTTGTTATTAACAATGGTCATTACCAGAAACTGCACCATTAAAACTATTCCTTTAAGACATATTAGGCCTTTCAAGTTGCTATCGTGTGTTGCCTGTCTGTTGAAATGACCATATGTGCAGAAGTCCACATACTTAACACAGGCTGACAATTTTAGCAAAGAGCTCTGACATGAATCGTCCACATGACTCATGTAACCAAATCATCAACTTGAAGATGGGACTGAAATCTGTGTGGATGAATTCCCCAACAGGCTGATGAAGGCAGTAACACTGCCAGGTTCAGGGGTTCATTTTTTCTTGTGTAACTCAAAGGTTTCACTGTGGCAACCATGCAAAAAAATGTGTGCACTCGCTGCAGTGTAAGGCAGCTGGGATCAAAGCGCTCACCAAATGGCTTTATGTTGAGAATACATCTTGCTCCTCTCAGTGCGATTCTCTCTTCAAACCCACACATCCTGCCTGTCTGCATGATTGACAGCTTCTAAACAAGCTAATTCAAAAGCTTACACGCACCCAAATTAGACAAAAGCCCACATTTCTGCCCCATGTAGGTCACTAACGTGTAACAAAAACTGTTTCATGCTAGAAATGTGAGTGAGTGTGCGTTGGGCCCCGTAAGTTGTAAAAGTTGAACTGTGACTCGTCGCGTTGTGCTCTGAACCACATTTCCTGCCAGGCTGAGAGGAACAACAGTGTGTGTGTGTGTGTGTGTGTGTGTGTGTGTGTGTGTGTGTATGTGTTTGTGTGTGTTTGGGTGTGTTTGTGAGAAAGAGAGTGTGTTTTACTGCTATCATTAAAGGAATCGTTCACCATTAAAAGGGGAACTGGGGTTCTTCACAACAAAGCAGCAGGGTATTAGCAGCAGAGTGTTACTGCCCTCCCCCACATCGCTCTGTCTTTGGCTGCAACTCTGTGTCTGCGGTGTTGTCTGTCTGTCTTTCTGCCCTGTTTTAGCTCTCTGCCTGTCTCTTGGTGGGCTTTTGTCCCTGTCTCTTCTCCCTCTCAACTTATTTGAAGCTTTTCCTTCATGTCTCTTCATCTCCACCTGCCTTCTTCCACCTCTAATCGTCCCTCTTTCTCTAACTCTTAACTGCTTCCTTCCACCTCCAACTTTATTTCTTTCTCCCTCCTTTTATGTTCTGGCGCTCCGTCCCTGTCTCTCTCCTCTTTCTCCCCCTCTCACCATTTCCATTTCTACCCCTCCTTCCTCCTCTCTGCGGCACCTGGTGTTGAGGTGTCGCTGAGGTACAGTAGACGGCTCTTTGAAGTCCCAGGGGCCCTCGGGGGCTGTGTGTGAGTGTGTGTGTGTGTGTGTGTCAGGAAACTTTTATCAGCTCCAGTCAAGAACATTTGGCGTTGCTTTTGATTAGGGCGTCTCCAATGTTGAAACAACCTTCCCTGTGCAATTGTTCAT
Source organism: Plectropomus leopardus (assembly GCF_026936395.1). NCBI lineage: Eukaryota > Metazoa > Chordata > Actinopteri > Perciformes > Serranidae > Plectropomus > Plectropomus leopardus. The sequence continues at coordinate 13,066,011 of NC_142197.1, read as the reverse complement.
ACATGTGAGTGTTTCCTGATTAAGTATAGGAGGGGAACTAAAATCCCTGTTATCATTACTTTTTTGCTTTTCTTAACCAATCAAAGCTGGACAGTTACAGACATGGTTCAGGGACCACATTTTACAAAGTTTCTGTATAAACTAGAAAATGCATTTCCTGCAGAACATGCATGTGGATGCTTAAAGCTGAAAACATTTTAAAACCATGGCTGAAAATGCAGAAATATATTACAAATTGCCAAAAATATCTGAAAAACTGACAGAAATGAAAGGCGAACTGCTTTAAAATGAAGAATCTACGAGTTGAAGTGGAAGAGTGTCAAAGGAAGAATTTGATGTTAACTGGAAAGGTTTAAAAATAAAGAAACTTTTTGTCCTTTGACACATGAAATGTAGAAAAAAATGAACACCGCAAATGTCCACAAAGAGCATAACATTTTGACATTTGAATGGTTTATGTAGCTGAAAGTATGCAGAAGTAGTGGTCGTTAAAAGACAATACAGTATAAGTACTACTACTAATAGTATTAGTAGTAGTAGTAATAGCAGTAGTAGGGGTGGAATTACTTGTCCTACTACTACTAGTAGTAGAAATAGTAGTAGCAGAAGTTGTAGTAGAAGTAGTTTTTGAGAGGCATAAATGACGTTTATGAGCACAACATTTTGACATTTGAATGGCGTCTGTAGCTGCAGTGCTGATTTCTCTTGTTTGGGCCACAGGCAGCCTTTTGTGGTTCTCAGGATGCTCGTGATTCCTTCACAACTTAAATTTCACACTGTCAAACAAGTCATCAAAAAAAAAAAAAAATACTGCTTCATTAACACTAGTGGCTCTGTAGGCTATCATTAGCAACTTGTGCTCCTGCCAGTATGCATCATGGATGCGTTATGAGACCTGAATAAAGTATTCAGGGTGGGGCCCCATTCATTCCTATAAAAGTTGCTCAGTGGCGCATGAAGCCAAAAAAGCTTTATTTTTACGGTATGACATTACCCGCATCTACCGCATTATGGGACCCATAGAGCAAATGCACAAGAAACTTACAGCTGTGAAGCGTGGCCACTCATTTGAATGGGGATAAAAGGATTTAATTGTGAAGCTCTTCTAAACTTACGAAATGTTATCAGACCGAAGGGATCAGATCCAGATAGTGAGAAAAGTAATTAATGAAGGTTTTGATGCTAAAAAATGCATAAAATCGATTTGCAGACATCTCTTTCACCATGTAAGTCTATGGGAAAAAGTCTGTTGGGCCCCATGGCGTCTCATGAAATGATGGACCCAAACAGTGCAATTTCAATTTCGGCAACTATGTAAAATTTGCTTCAAAGCCCTGCGCTGGTCTGGGGGCTTGGTCTGCACTGACAGGAGAGGAGTGATAGCTTACCAAATGCAACAACTTCTCTACTTTAATTTAGTAAACTTCTGATGTCATATGCCATCAAAGGGGGGAAATGTGGCATGGAAATATATGTCAAATAGCAGGACTGTGATGGACAAATCAGCGAGCTACTTAGTCACCAAGACATCAGCATAGTACTAGCGTAGCCTAAACTACTTTTGTTATGCTTGTTTTAAAGAAAAGGACCAAAATACATTAAAACAACATTAAACTACAGACTATAATACAATGGTTATCATATTTTTAAAATATTTAATAGCAACAAAAATACTCATTTCTCATAATATTCGCAATGGAGTGTGCTTCTGGTGTTTCGCCCTACCCCTTTATCCCAACAAGAACTGAGAAACCCTACCACTACATGTAAACGAGCAAAACGGAGGGTTAAGGGCTATGTGGTAGGGGCAATGGGTGTATTGGGTTTGGGCCTATGAGTCCTTTGGGATATGAAACCATATAAAAACACCACTGTGACCAAGCTAGGGGTTACATATTATTTAGAAGCCATTTGGAGTAGGAAAATAGTCTGAATATATTGAAACTTACTGAGTTTATGTCTGGCACAGTTGGAGAGAAGAGGGGGGGAGGAGCAGAGTAAAAAGCACCTCCGTCCTGAAGTCTGCTATGGTCTGAACCCAACCTGGAGAGACAGAAAGAGAGGGGGCGGTTAGGCAGAGAAAGAAAGAGAGAAAACCAGGCAAAGTGGTAAAAAGAAGGAAGAGAAAGGAAAAAGAATCGAGGGAGGAACAGACGAGGATGGTGAGAAAGAGTGAGTGAGAGAGAGAGAGGAATCTGTGAGTCACTGTTTAACTGTGGGCTGCTAAAAGTCGGCTAGCCATGTTAAAATACCGTCTGGACACACACACACACACACACACCAGACACACACACACAGACACACATACCAAACTCCTCCAAAATACAGAAATCTGCCTAAAATTCAACAATGGTTGGCACACAGTTCGCTCACACACACATTTTAAAAGTTTATGCAAAAAATCCTGCCTCTGCCTCTCTCAGTCTGCGCTGCCCAACAGACCGGCTAATTATTTTCAGTTGGACACCAGGCACGCACACACCTCTGCTGCACATTCCTCAGAAAGTAATGAGCTGCTTTTCTACAAAGGTAAGAATTTAGGCGAAGGTCAGAAATAATTCTTTCCATTTCAGAAAGTCAAACTTCATAGCAAAGAAGGAACAATGATATCATTCAACCCCTAAGTGATTAATTATTGACGATTTCTCTCTGAAGAGGAAGATGTAGGTGGATTGCAATTAGCTGTCTCCACATGAACAATCCCTGCCACAGATGGTGCTGTGGTTTTAACTGCAGTGCAACATGATTTTCCTTCTTCAACAATCATTTTAACATTTGATTTGAACTTTTATTTTGACAAACCGTCAAAATCATATGCCTGATTCATGGCACAACTGAAATGGGATCAAAAAATGATTAGTCTTTCGTCACTGACTACCATACATTTTTTCCGACATAAGTTTATTCAAATTCATTCTGAGGGTGACATGAATGTGTGACGCAAATGTTATGACAATCCATACAGCAGCTGTTGAGATATTTTACCTAAAGCTAAAAATGTCAGTCACATGGTGGCGCTACAAAAGTCTACGGATCACCAATCTGCCTCATCCTTATTGGTCATAAATGTCTGCACTGAAAGTTCATGGCAATCTATCTGATAGATGTTATTTATTAAAAAAATTATTGAGATATTTCAGTCTGGGCCAAATTGGTGGACTAACCGTCAGACATTGCCGTCTGTCGAGTAATACCAATGACCCAAAAAATGTCTACAATTGTTTGTATTTGTGGCATCAACAGTCAAAATCCAAAGGTATTTAAGTCACCAATTAAATGAAACAGAAAAAGGCTGTAAATTCTTACATTTAACAAGCTGGAATCAGTGAATGTTTTACATTTTTACATAGCGAACGACTGAAATGATTAATCACTTATCAGAATATAATTCTTCCAGCTCTATTTTGGTGCATTTTCCAGCCTCTAGACTCGAGAACCCTTCACTCATCAGCTCCTCTGGGTGTTCAACTGCTTATTATTTTATCAGGTCATTTACTGCTGTAGGCCCTTTGCTCATTAGGCAACAAATGCAGATATTAATCCATCCTCTATGTTGCATGCAAGCATCACAGCTATATTAGTGCCAGAGATTGAGTTCTGGATCAGCTATAGCAGAAATCCTTCGTCTTTTTCTTCAATATTTGGGTTATTATGTGATCCATGTTACTCGAAACAACACATTTTATACATCGAGCGTTAACCATTCTGTGCAGTTTTTCTCGATCAATGTTGGATCCAGCAGATTGGATGAGAAAACAACACACTAAATCTTTAATTTGAAACCATAAGACCCCGCTTCATTCACAATCAAACCATGGACGTCGTTGCTGAATCTTTTATAAAAGCCTCGGCAATTACAATGGGAGACTTAGAATTATGCAGCATGCAATGTTGACTTCTGCTCCATATTCCTGCTTCAACCGACAGTACCCAGCGGAGAAAGACAGGAGAGGACGGACAGGGAGAGAGAGACAGAGAGAGAGAGAGAGAAAGAGGGAGGAGGAGATGACATGTGGGTTCTTTTTGGGTTTCTTTGTCTCGATGTGAAACCACGTGAAGCTCTGACAGAAATGTGACAGATACCTGCAATGTCAAAAACCGGCAGGCTCGCACCCATTCTAATTTGTCAGGTGAGACAGTGTTTTGGTAGCGTGGGAGGTGTGTGCACTTGTGTGTGCTTGTCTTCCCATCTGTGCAGGTGTGAGTGAAAGTGTATGTGCATAATGCATGTGCGTAGACATTCAGCGGTGTCTGCGCCTCTCTGCCGGCTCTCTGTAGCTTCCTGTCAGTTCAGCTTGTCATTCAAGCATCAATAAAAAGAAACTTTTTCTTTCTCTTTCACTCTGTTAAAAATTTGTCATGCTTTTCTCAAACGGGGGGAATGGGCAGAAAGGGAGACAGAACTGCAGCAACAGTCGAGAGGGGTTTTATTACATGTTTGACAGGATACGGCGTGCATTGGAACAGAGAGATTTCTCCACGTTAACAAGGTGGATTTTCACAGCTTTTCTTTTTCTGGGGGGAGGGGCAGATGTTGGGAGTATTTGTAGGGCAACAGTAAAGAGGAAAGAGAAAGCAGGTATAAGGAACATAAGATAGAGGCTGAAGTTGGATTCCTGACTAGACAGTTAGACGGGATAGTTTTGCCTGAAAACCCAAACTTGAGAAGCTTATTTACGTCCCAAACCTCTCTTTTATTTTCACCGGCACAGCGTGACACCGTGTTTCAAGCCCTGGTTTGCCAGTGACGAATGAATAAGCCATTCATAATCAGTTTTTTGGCGTATTCTGTTTACGTGTTTGAGCATGTAAACACCATATTCCGTTTATGAGAAACCCAAATATGCTAGCTGCAGAACTAAAGTATATTGTTTCAGGTTATAATTTACACCCAATCTATGAATAAACTGCTATATAGTAATGAATAATAAAAAGAAGGTCTGAACTTGTCCGCACCTGAATTTGATTGAGTCGAGACTCAGGTCACTTTCCGTTCAATCTAATTAACCCAGGAAGTGGACATTCAAACCATAAGAAAATCCCCATCAAAAGGTTACTTAATATTCAATCTATAAAGGCATTATTGAGACAGAGTAGCGCTCTTATCTGCCAGTAAATGAATTACAGTTTCAATTTGCATGTTGAGTGACTTGAACTGAAAGTGCCTCAGACCCAGAGCGTCCACCAGAGCTGTGGTGTGCCTGCTGATAACCAGACTGCCAACTCAGGATTTGGCAAAATCCAGATTTACACTCGTGCTAAAATAAGGTCCAATTTTTTTCATCGGCTTATATAAGTGTGAAAATCTGTAAGTCTACGGCACAGGGAGGAGGAGACAGACTCATGTTGGAAAAAAAAATCTTACAGTTTGCTTCTGTTCAGTTTAAGTGCTGGATTTTTCAGTTTTTGCAAAAACGGAGTCTGTATGGAAGCAACTAAAGGCTGTAAGGCTTTGAACCTCCTAGAAACTGAATACCTAATTGGCAAATTCAATTACTACCAAAAACATTATGCTGAGATTTAAGTAACGCATAGCACTACAGTATTTTTTTCTCTGTAAATAATCTTAATTCATGTGGTTAGAATTCTACCTTTTTACATTTTCAGGGGATCCTAAATTGAGGAAATTGTCCTCCATCCAATTTTTAAGTGGTTTGCAGCTTAATACAGGTAATGCAAGCTTCTAGTTCAACTTATACTATATTTAATTAACTCAAATTCCATGAATAAAATTAAAATCTCATATGCAATCACTTATGAAAGGGGCTTATGAAAGAATAAACTGATTGCTAACATTTATTTGCAATAAAGTAAAGTAAAATAAAGTACACAGACATTATCAAAACTTGAATTGTCCTGGACATTTCGCGAGGAAAATTCAAACCATGTAAACTCAGACAGATGGTTTCAAAATACATTTTTAGCACAGCCTTTTTTGCTTCAATACATTGGTTTCAATTTCCGACAAGCATCTTGGGCATGCAGAATACATTAAATGCAGCACATGTGCTAAAGGCTGGACTCAGATGTGTGCCAGCAGCTGAACTTTCCTCACCATGGAGCGGCACAGACCTCATCTTTCCACTGCTGCTTTAACAGATGTGATCGGATTTTAAAAAAAGAAAACACACACACAAAAAAACCCAACCCTGCAGTACCGGGTTTGTTTGCTACTTGGAAAGCAGCGTGTCCCTAACATTGAGACGTAGCTGGAAAGTCAGACCTGACCTGAGAAGCGTGAATTCACGCAACCAGCGTCCACAATTAAATCAATGAAAATAAACCTTTGTTTGGATACAGAAAGAGGAAGCAAAGATGAAAGAAAAAGCAAGAAAAGTGGGCAGTGATATATCTGATTGTAGCTTGAATGGAGTGAAAGAGAAAGAGTGAGATTCTTAGTGTGTTTGTGTGAGAGAGAGAGACTTAAAAACAGATGGATGGAGGAAAAGAGAGAGGCACGGAGAAAGAGACATGGGAGGTGGAGAGAGAAAAGATAAAGAGAGAAAGTGAGGATGGAATACAAAGAGGGCCTGTGTGTGTGTGTGTGTGTGTGTGTGTGTGTGTGTGTGTGTGTGTGTGTACACCAGGTGTGTATCTGCCGTCCCCAAGGTCCTTCTAGCTGTCTTCTCCCATTGATTAGTTCATATTGATCTGGCCTGCACACTCTGACACACACACACACACACACAAAAGCACACACACACACACACACACACACACACACACACACACACACACACACACACACACACACTCACACGCACACAGCATGGTTGACTTGATTTAGTCAGGCTTTGACACAGGGGACATGAGGGTACATTGTTAACACACATGCAAGCATGCACACACACACACAAACACACACACACACCCACATACAATCCTCCTATCATTTTGCCTCTTAAGATGACAACCATCTCGTCTATGACACACACACACACACACACACTTGTCAAACACTGCCTGTTTGCTCATGTGCATTGGCTGTCTGGCAATCGGGCAGCAGAAACAATGAGAATGTATGAGACAGACTGTCAGTAGGAAGCTCAGTGTCTTGTACAACCCTGATAAATAAATCTTGTCTGCTTCTCTGGAAAATTGAGGAAATTGCTTGATTTTCCACCAACTGCTACATGTAACAGTGTGTGTTTTCTGTGTTACAGAGACCAGTGGTTGAAGCTAAAGCTAAACTTGAGGCAGCTGTGATCAATATCTATGTTTTACGAAGGATCACATGACTACCATGTATGTGGCAGGGTTTCTATTGTAGTGACAAACCTGCAGAGAATTATTGCCAGCAATTACGCTGGCAATAAAAGGCTTGAAGGGATACTTTAATAATTTTTAAACGGATTTGTATAATAACAGTGTTGGTAGTAGGGGTCGACATACTATCGGCCTGGCCGATTATCAGGACCGATATCTGGCATTTTGCCGATTATCTGTATCATCTGTAATGATTGCCGATAAAATTAATTCATGAAAAAGTGTACTATTTAAACTTAACAAACACCAGAGAAGACAGTCTGCGATACATCAAAGAAGGGTTTGCATGGGAGGAACTTTTACTTTGTAAAACCTCAGGGAGCTGACCTGCACTTTTCCTGAATGTCGCAGACAGCTCCTTTAAATGCAGCGCTAGCTCACAGTAAACAGCAGCTTCACTGTTTTGGTTCACTTTAACTGTTGCCACTGTGTTGTTTTCATCCAAAACAGGAAGCTGTTTTCAGTGAAAACTCTCTAAAAAAAACCCTACTGTATACTGCCTGCTCAGCACCAACAGCAGACAAAGTAAGTGGTGGTTAGTGCCGGTGAACAAGCATTTAGTTGCTAAAAAAGAAGATATTTCACTTTTTCATCAGAAGCTGGTGGAGACCAAAAACAGAGCTAAAATGATGGTAAATATTAAACTTGCATTCGTCAGGTTGCCAGAAACTCAACTCCACATGAATATTAATGCTGCTCCCTTTCTGTTGGATGTGTAAACACGCAACTGCTTGCTGACCAGACATATCATGTGTTTGCAGCTTGTTTTAAGAGCCCCCCGAGGGTCAGTTATTTCATGTTTAATTTAATTGTACAGCATTTTCAAGAAGAGCTTTTGTGTCGAGTGATGTTCTAAAGCGCTCAAAAGCTTTTGGGTCACATAACATGTCAATGCTGTCAATTACAGACAACCTGCAGCAACAGTAGCCTAAGGGCGGCAGCCAGAAGTAGCAGGTTTGTGGCCAGAGGGTCAGTGGTGCAAATTCTCAGAGTGGCTGGGAAAATGCAGGTGATGTGAATGAGTCTGCCCTCTTTTGTACATATATATATATATATATATATATATATATATATATATATATATATATATATAAATAGTCAAGTCAAGGTGCCCTTGAGCAAGACACCTCAACCTCCAACTGCTCCTGAGCTGCTCAGTGGCAGCTGCAGAAGACTGTGTTTGTTCAGGGCAGCTCCCAGTGTGAGTGTGTGGAGCTGTGTGAAGGTGAAGCGGGGCGAGGCTGATAGAGACGCTTGTTTTGTCTTTACAATGATGAGAGGGAGAGAAAATAATCTGAAAAATACCTTTAAAACAACCATTCCACTCATCCACAGCCTTATAATGAGGAGGTTTTTGTGTCGTGACCACAATGATGCATGATGGGACCTGATGGCGGACGCCCTGACACATATCAATATGTATACGACAACATTTATATACACCACACACATACAGTCTCACATCTTTTTTTTTTTATTTGTCCTTCATCCAGGCTCAGTGCTAGACTTCCTTTTTTCCCTCTTTGTCTCTGAATCAGAAGAAACGTCACTGTCTGTCTTTGCCTTTAGTCTTTTGTGTGCATGCAGACACACACACACACACACATACAGTACGTGCACAGACACACACACACACCTGCACCCACACACACACACACACACACACACACAGCCTGCCTTCTGCTGCTGTGATGGCTCCGAGCTGTCAAAACATCCTTGCTTTTTCTCCCTCTCTCGCACCAAAGCAGCCTGACTGAGCTTGTCTATGCAGGTTCACAGAGACTGCTGTCTATCCACCCTCACTCTCTCTTTCTTTCTTCCTCCTTTCTTCTCCCTCTCTCCTACATTTGTGCATCTTGATTTTGCTTTCTCAATCTTTCTCTCATGTCTTGCTTCCTTTTTGCCTACACAGGGATCTGCATAAATTAAAAAAAAATACTGTATTAGGCTGTCACTGAAGATGTGTGAACTAAATACATAACGTATAGCTGTTTATAATAGTTGATACTGTATCTTTTCCTGTCATGTTCTTCACACAGGTCATGTCCACACGCTGAGGCAAGCAAATTTAGTTGAGTTTAAGTCTGGAAATGCTGTTTACATGTGAAAACGATGTGCATTCACACTCACGTTTTTAAGTTGCTTTCAAAAAGTTATCCATAACTATGTTTACAAGCACAGAATATTCAGTTAGTCAGTAGATAACTATCTTAGCCTTGCAAAGTGTTGGTTAGTTGGTTTGTGCACGGCGCAGAGAGCTGGCTATAAACAGGCAAGAGGTTGCGTGTCGCAATCACAGAGGGATTAATGAACGAACCACCCTGGCCTTCACCTCCAAAATGTCACTCAAATTAACACATATTGAGCAGAAAGGGACTCAAAATTACCATTAAGACTAATTACAAAACAACCTCAAAGATACAAAAAATGTCAAAAAAAGACACAAAAAGGATAAAAACATAGAAAAAACACCAAATAAAGACAAAAAACACTAAAAAAAACTAACAAACAGGATACAAAATGATCAAAAGACACAAAAAATGACACAAAACAACCACATGAAACACACACAAAAAGATGCATAATGACTACAAAGAGATGCAAAACAACAACAAAAGACAAAACCAATAAGTCTGTGTGTCCCTCATAGAGTCTTTTGCATATCTGTGCCCAGAGGCTCCTGGTCATATAAGTTGCTCATGGTTGCACTCTACAGTAAAAACTGAAACATAAGTTCCAAATGCGCTGTATACATGTTCAAATAATGCTACTAAAATCTGATTAATACTGGCATGTCCGAATTAGAAAATAAATTCAGAATAAGGTTTAATTCAGAATACCTGTATCAAATTCTGAATATTGTCATATTTGGAAAAAAGGTGTTACTGAAAGGCAAAACTGTCTTATTTTTTCTCAACCTGTCTTGTGTTTAGTTGTTCTTGTTAACAAATCTATTTGTCTCAAGTAAAAAATTGCAATTTCATTGCAGCTAAGAAATGTTTCCAGTTCAGCAGGGCCAACAGAAAGTCCTGCAGTCCATCGATCAAATCACTACCTCGTGCTGCCAAAGTCACCAGACAACATAAACACAGGTTAATAACAACACCTGTGCTGTGTGATTGGCTGAACTGGCACCAAAATGAGTGGTCTCTGAGACAGCTGGACATGGGACAATGTCTCAGCAGAGTTAAGTCGTTGTTACGGAAAAAGCCTTCTTTGTCTCTTCTTTTCTAAAGAGAGGGCTTTTCCAGGGTTACCAAGATAGATGCATTTTCTAATTTCTAATCATTTGTGTGAACATTAGTGTCATTGCAACACATTTCCCAGTCATCTGTTAAAACCTCATTCTTATTACAAATGTATATCAGCCTTAAATTGTCTTTGAATGCTGATTTTTTTTTTTGCAATAATATTCAATTTCTTAAACATTTCCCAAAATAGAAATCACAGAAAACACAAACCTATCTCATGAAATCACACGCAGACATTTGGTGCACCAAACCTATATAACACTAATGTAGTTTCTAACATATCAGTGTGCAGTAGTCTACTGTGAGTATACTGGTGAATATACTGTATAAACAGTGCAAGAGTGAAAATTACTTTATTTTTTTGAGAACCATGGCTTTGTGGCAAAAAATCTGTCTGTCTTCTCTCTATACTGGTCTGTTGGCTTTATATTCACTTCTCCTTCTTTTCCATACTCTCTTACTCTCCTAGTTACACACACACACACACACACACACGGAGAGCTGTGTGTTTGGCCTGCAGGGTGTGCACAGCAGGGAGGAATCAACCGTATGGCAGACATGAAGACAGAGCCAAATCTGGCTCATACACATGGTGTGTGGCCATGCTGCCCTGTGTGTGTGCGAGTGTGTGTGTGACGCTGAAGGCAGTCTGCACTTAAATATATATCAGGGGCAGCGGTCGCCTAAAGGTGTGCGGTTTTTCACTGGAAGGCTACCAAACGAATGAATGAAAACCACTCTCCATTCCCTTGCCAGCTTCTGTCACAGTGCCCCTGAGCAAGGCACTTAAGCTGCTGCTGCTTCAGCACAGCATTAGAGCCTAAATGTGAATGTTGGGAGTGATAATAAATGTGAAGCAGAGCAATACTAAGGGCGACATATTCTCTTAAAGGATGACTCGGTGCGTTACTGCTTGGGTTGCACTTCTTTGTGGTAATGATAACATTTTACACAATAAAGTAAAAGATAATCTGGGAACAGAGTGAAAAACAAGAGCATTCAGATGTTCTGACAGGTTGTAAACACGCCAACAGTCTATGCCAGCCCAACACCAAATTACTTTTCAAGTGATTTCAGCATTGCAGCCAAATTTCCAACCTCGGAACATCGGAAAATCATGAGTGTTGCTTGAGTCGCGTTGCAACTAAGGTGGTGATGAAATGCAGAGCTGCTTTAAATCGGTCTTTTACTCGTCCTCACAAAAACAATATCAAACATGGTTAATATTATCAAATGTTTTTAGTCTCGGCTCATGCAAATACTAAAGAATAGCTGCGCTCTCTCCAGCACCAAACAGGGAGCAGCAAACTGAGTGGACAGTAAACATGGAGGGGACGCGGGGAGGGGCAAAAACGTGAACAAGTCTCAGTTCTCTTTGACTGTGTTGCAGTTGAGGAGTGAATAAGACTTGTGGTTTATTGTGTATCTGATCCACAAACCAGCATTTATTTTAGTGAGAAATCTCAGTTTTGCCTCTCATTTCCACAGTCGCCTCCCACTTAAATAGAGCAGAGAACCAACGGAGGCTGCAAGCCAGCTGAGGTGACAAAATCCAAAATGTAACGCTCGTGTGCAAATACTGTTTTTTTTATGAACTATATTGGTGCCAAATTGACAATACATGAGCCCTTTTATCTTGTATTTCCAAAGGTATGGGTTTTTGTGGACACATAAAGAATTGGTAATGTCTCTTAGCAGATTGGGAAATAATCTCAAAAGAAATCTAGTTAAAGTCTCGCAAATAGTAATCCAGCAAGATCTTCAGTCTTTGCATATTTCACACTTTTACTTTTTTGGGTTTCTTTTAAACATATATCACACAAAATAATGTCCACGTTATAATAATGAGCTGACAATATTCTTTAAAATCTGATTTAATTCATGTTGCAAGTTAACAAAATTTCAGCAAATTTATGCCTGCAAATGCAAATTAGTTTATCCATAAGAATAACATGATTATGGACCAAATGATATTATTGGCTATTTAATTGTGAATATAAAATGTAAAAAAAAAAGTAGTAAGGGGTGACTGTGTATATATACATTGTTTATATAGTGCAATTCCATGTTTTGTGTATATGAATGTGAAAAGCGTGTATGTGTGTAATGTCAGAACATCTCTCATGTCAGATGCACAGGAGAAGCATGTGTCTCTGCCTGCGTGTCCATGTCTGTGTCATTGCATGCTGCCTGCATGAAAATATGCATGTAATTTAATTGTACATGCATACGTGTGTATGTTATGCACGGCATGTGCTGCCAGCATGTGAACACACATTGGGTGCATGTGTGTGAGAGTGTCTTGGCTCGTGGTGGTTTTGTCAGTGCATGAAAATCATTTATTCATGTTTCATTCTATGCGTATGCGTTGAATACAGAGCCATTTGTTTCTTGCATGCACGCTCTAATAGATGCTCTTTGCTTACATGTGTAGCTAAAGCTTCGTGTCTGTATCTTTGTTCACATTCTCCTTCCTCATCTTGTTTAAACTTTTTCCTTTTATTCCTCTCCAGCCCTCTTCTACCACATCTCCTCTCTCTGACTCCCCTAAATTTTTGTGTCTCTTCATCTCTTTCCCTCTTATGACTTTTGTGTGTAGAGGTTAACCATTCATGCAGCGTTTCTCACTCTGTGTGTGTGTCTGTGTGTGTGGGAGGGTTTTTAAAAATGCATATATTCTATAAGAGGGAGGAGGAAACAGAGCGTGGTGAAAAGAAAAATACAGCCTCTGTGTGCGTTGTGTCAGTTGAGTTGACATCTGATCTTGCTGAGTATGGTAAAGAAGAAAGTGCTGAAAGTACTCTGCGTGTGTGTGTGTGTGTGTGTGTGTGTGTGTGTGTGTGTGTGTGTGTGTGTGTGTGTGTGTTTTGTGGCCTGTATGTGTCCTCGTTTCTGTGTGGGTGGTAAGAGGAGGGAGTAAGGGAACAGGGTGTGTGTGAGTGCACTTAGTTTAAGTGTCAGCATGGCTTAGTGTGTGTATGTGTGTGTGCTTGTGTGTGTGTGAGACAAGCAGGGAGAAAAGAGGGGGAGTCGAAGTGCAACAGAGGCTGAGCGATGGATGGCAGGGAGGGTGATGAGGGAGGGAAGAGGGCGAAGAGGAATTAAAAAGGGGAAACTAGAAGAGAAATTTGAGTGATTTGGAAGAAAGAGAAAAGACGAAGGGAAGTCAGAATAGAAAGAGACACTTTTGCTGTTTCTTGAATCAAATACTTCCATTTGTACACTTATATCTTTCCCCACCCAATTTAGCCTGTATGCACAGGTTTTTTAAACATGGGACAACCTGCTAAAAATAGGCGATAGGCTGCTTTTCCATTGTCAGGAGACTGGAGCTGGGCACACGGCTCTGCAGCAGACAAGTATGCCTTTCTGTGTGTGTGTGTGTGTGTGTGTGTGTGTGTGTGTGTGTGTGTGTGTTATTACTGGTGTCATGTCTGGTGCCACGGAAGGGCCGAAAAACAGTTTAGTAAAGAGAAAGCTGCATGGAGGCGAGTGATCTTAAATCTGACAACAGTAAAGTGGTATTGCTGACTTATGCCCATTGATAGTAGCTTAGGCCACATGTTACGTCAAAGCCTGATAAAATGTGCCACTGGTAACTAGCTAGCAAGCTAATGTCAACATTCATGTTATCATTTGCCATACCAAATTAGTACAGAATTATCAATATACAAAAAACTTTTCTCAAGAAGTATATGGATAAGGAGGTGGGTAAACTGTTCAATATTTTTTCAATTATAGAGCCACCCTGTGGAAGGGGGAGGTGGCGTTACCACTATTAAAAGCCATCAAATGCAATTGTTCAAGATCCTACTACTGTTGCTTCTTTTTAACTGACAAGCTAACTGATAAGAATTGGTCGCTTTTATTGCTAACGGTATTATTTGCTAGTGTGGGTGTTTATATTGTATATTGTATTGTGTTGTACACAAAAGGGGATGGCTGTTTATGTTGTATGGGTTGTATAATAAACTGGGATATTTGCTCATATTGTAGCAGTTTGAATGTAAAACTTGGGAAGTTTTTTATGAAGAATGTGAATGTATATATAGGGTAGGAATAAATAAGTGTGTACTTCTTTCTCCTTTCTGAACTCCTTTTTGTGGCTTGTTCATTACTATTGCTGTAAGGCCTGTTTGCTTAAATTTGTGTGTTTTGTTTTTACATGTTCATAATAAAGATTAATTTATTCAAAGGTTGAAATGTGTTAGTGGTCCTGCTTTTTCCGCTATGTAGACAACATGGTGACCCCATTGTGCACTGCGTTTTACCATGCATTAATTCATGCACTCAAAATTGCAAGTATAAGTACAGAAGTATGCAATCTTAAACTCAGCAGCTGAAAGGAATGCCTTTATTTTCTTTTTCTTTCCGTATTCCAATTTATGTTTCAGTACTCTCCACTATGGCATAAATTTTACATGCGTATGTTATGAGTGAATGTTGAATCAAAACTCTTTTCCCTTTGCCCTCCCTTTTCTCTCTTTGTCAGAAAATGTGCCTCTCCAGAGCTTTTCTGACAAATAGACAAGTTTGATCAATCTCAAGCACATTCACATTCACACACACACACACACATCACGTGACCGCGAGCTTCTCTAGCCACATCCAGCAGAAAAAGTTCTTTACCGCTATCTTAGTTCTCGGATGATCTTATGTGTATTTTATGTTTCATGCTTTATGTCCTTGGTGTACGGTTACATCAATAGGGAAGTGTCTCCTATCAATATTTTATTCCATAACTGCTGAAAATGCAAGATCGACAAGCGAGAAAGAGGCGAGGGGAGAGGAGTTCAGCTGTAACAAGGGAGTCATAACAACTGCATACAGATCCAAACGCAGAGTCTGGAGACAGAGCGGGTGTAGCAAAACTGACTCCACTTTGTCAAAGTGCAAGTTTACAGTCGTCAGACTCAGACGAGTGAGCAGGTAAGCGTCAGAAGGCGGACAATGAGTCAATCAGAGCAAGTAGAACAGAACTAAGGCAGGAACACCAAAGTAACCTATGGCTGTTTAACGCAGAAACTTTTTCAGGAGTGCAAGTAGGGTTTGGCGATGAAGGTTTTTACTGAATCATGCAATGGTAGAAATGTGTCCACTGGTAGAGATTTGGCAATGCTAGTTTCTAGAAGCTATTTGGGGCAGGCTGTGTTGCAATTTAGGGCTGTATTCTTGCCTTATCTCGCAAATCCAGATGCCTCGCAAGGTACCATGATTTTGTAACATAGCAGTGTGTAGTATGTGTAGATGAAGTGTCGTAAACTTCCATACATCTAACCAGTGCCTGGATATCACATATCTCAAACTACAGGCTGTACTTCCCCATTTTCATATTACATGTCAACCCTGCCTCTGCAGACACAGCTGATCAAGAGACACATCCGCCCCGCTCGGTCTCTCAAACTCATACCGAAATCTCTGGTCATGTAGACCAGAAGGAGAGCACACATTACACCTGTTTTAAAAACTTTACACTGGCTGCCTGTTAGTTTTCACTTTGATTTTAAAATTATTTTACTAGTTTATAAGGCACTGCGTGGCCTTGCACCAGACTACATCTCAGAGATGCTTTTAGTTTCTGTGAACCGGGAGGGCCCCTCAGATCATCCAGCTCTTTTTTTTTTTTTTTTTTAGCTGTTCCACAGAGTAGAATTTAAACATTTGGTGTTTCTGTTAGCCATTACGCTCTAAAATGTTAGAACAGCCTGTTGGAGGATCTGAGAGAAGTTTAAAATATTGGTACTTTTAAACATAAGCTAACAAAATCTTTTTAGGCAGGTTCTTATGGAGTGTCTTAACCTCAAAAATTGTATGTTTTTAAGATCAATTTTTTTCAAATGTTCTTGTTTTTGTTTTTTAAATCAAACTGTAATGTGCTCTGAATTGCATCTGATTTGTTTGAACGGTGCTTAATATATAAAATTTGACTAACTGGTAGATTGATTGATGATGTAGCACCAATTTCAAAAGTATTTGCGTCTTTCTGCATAGACGGCTTAGAATTATTGGTGGAATACTTCTTTGAATACAATATGTGTTAAATAATGTAAGTTTAATTTCCTGCCTTTCTCTCTTCATCACAGATAAAAAAAGAATAAAAACAAAGACAAAAGGAAGACATGAAAAACACATAACAGGGAGCTCTGTGTTAGAGAGGTGACAGTTAACATTAATACATCTTCTGAACATCCCATAGTCTGTGTTACTATGGCGCTGACGCAGGACTTCAATTAAAGCTCAGACTCACTGGCCACACACACAGACACACACACGGCCACGGAGCAGACAGGCCTATTGATTTTTGTGGTAACACTGTCCTGTCACCACATACAGTGAGTCTACCTCTGTGACCTCCCCTCCCTCCCTCACCCACCTCCTCTCCTCCCACACATGTGTAAATGTGACACTTGACACCACTCACCTCCCCCTCACCTCTACGCCACCTCCCCCCTCTTTGCCTACCATCTCTCATTACGATCTCCTCTTCCCTTTCTCCTGCTGCTTAGATCCTGTTCGTTCTCCTCTCTCTCCACTCCTCCTCGTTCTCTCGCCTTTTCCTCACCCTCCTTCCTCCCTTCCTACCCTCTATTTCTGCATCCTCTTTTCATTTTTCTCCTAAAAGGATTATTTCCAGGATGAGAAAGACGGTGATTGGAGACACGGAGGTGGAGGGAGGGGGACATGGGGCCCTTTGTTTTGCCAGTGCTGCTAAGGCAACATGCACATGACAAAAAAAAAACACATATAAAAACACACAACATACATACGCAGATAAAAAAGGACAAATAAGAGAATGTCTCACCGATCCCCCGGAGAGCGAGGAAGAGGAAGAAACAGATTCCCCGCTGTGTTCAGAGGCTTTGGCAGTAGTGCTACACAGTCATGCCAATGCATAAACCGGAGAGAACAAGATAGAGAGGAAAATACAGATATGAAGAGATACAAAGGGAAAGGAAAAAATAAAAAAAAAGGCTAAAAACATTTACAGGCTCCAATAACCTTACAGATTGATTATAAACCCTAGGCTATGCTTACTGGATTATGTCTTACTATAGACTAAGATCATGAGTTAATGGAATTTCGACGGTGAAAATATTGCCTAAGAGTAAGCATTTTGTATTCTGTTTGTTTCACATGTAACCATGCAGGAGAAAAAGCCAGAAAAAGCGGCCCAAAAAAATGAGGCCTGACCCTACACAATCTGTCCAGATTTTTCTGTCCAAGCCTGATCTGAGCCTGACCTGCAGCAGCAGTTTTGGGCCAGAGCCCGATTAAGAACCCATAATTTGTACTGTAAAGACGGGCCTATATTTATATAACACTTAATGTATTATAGAATATATATTCTTAAATCTTAAAACTAGGGCTGTCAGCATTGATGCATTAATCGCGCTGCATTTAAGGTCCGTTTATAACATGTTTTTTTAAATCTTTTTTTGGTTTAATCGCCAGTCGATATTTCTTTCTTGAAGAGGCTGTACTGGGCTGAGTAGTTTTCAGTAAGGGTGGCTGAATAATACTCCAGAGTCTGGATAAATTTTGGCGATGGAAAAATGGCATGGCCATTTCACAAGGGTCCCTTGACCTCTGACCTCCAGATATCTGTATAAAAATGGGTTCTTTGAGTCTTCCCTTTACAGACATGCCCCCTTTATAATAGACCCATGCAGTTTTTTGCTGTTATTTGATTCCTAATCAAGACAATCTGGTAAAAATTTATTTACCTTGTCAATATGGACTACAGAACTGCTCTGAAATGCAAAATAATGGAATTAAAAAAGTGATTAAAAATTGTGATTAATCGCAATTAACTATTGAGATTCTGTGATTAATCAGTATTAAAAAGATTAATAGTTTGACAGCCCTGGTTAAAACATGTATTGTTAGCTATGGGCTGGCTTGTTTCTTTGCACTACATCTCATTCTTCTCTTCCTTCTGATGTTATTCTGTCGTGTCGTGCATGACAGGTTCGACAAAGCAGGCTGCATCCCTTGGTGCATCTAGTGCACGCAGCGCTTCATGGCAATGCAGCGAGCAGATGATGGTTACCACTCTCAGCTGCATGTTACACAACTCTGCTGAGGAGACAGAGGCAAAGGCTGCCAACCAAGTCGCCTTGTAGCCCTCCTCACTCTTTATCTCCTTTTACGTGTCATAAAAGAAAAGAAAAATACTAACTAAAGAACCTGTCCCGATGCAAACCTGAGGTAATACTGTGGAATTCCCGGTCCGAGTGCTGAAGGTCAGGCAGGGCAGAGGATCAGAACTGTACTGCAATCACTACAGATGTCTTTGAGTTCAGGTGACAGTGGACAGTTGATGCAGACAATTTTTGCTGAGTCTATCAATGCACATCCATGATGAGTTCAAATGTGCAATTTCTATCCACTACCAAAACCTTCTCGCCCAACGTGGGGCTCGAACCCACGACCCTGAGATTAAGAGTCTCATGCTCTACCGACTGAGCTAGCCGGGCTTCATATTTCAAGAAACTGGATTCAAATTTCACCTGACACAGCGTTTGATAACACACTGCATGATTCAGCTGAACTCTACTCAACTCGACTGACTTTTTTCACTAACAAAAGTTGTGGGTAGTCCATGTTACTTTTCTGGTACCATCTTGGTTGAAAGATCTTAGTGAGCTAATACTCAAAGTTGCAGTTAAAGCACTGCAGACCACTGACTGGTCGGAGAGAAACAGCACTTGTGCGACTTGAGACATCCTGCACAAAATTGTAAGGCAAAAAATTGCAACAAAATAAGTTTACAGGTTACAGGTTGCCTTCACATATTCAGTAAAGACTATAAAAAAAGTTATTTCTCATATCTTAAAGTTTGTAAACAGAAACAGTAACCGGTAGCAAATATACTATATAAAATCTATATACACTATGAACACATTTTACTTAAAAAAGATAATGTATGATAGTTGTACAGGATAACTGAAATACACACATGGTTAGTGGTATATATACTGTAAAAATATAGAAATATAGCCTATTGCACAGGAAGTGGTAAGATATTGCACAATAGGAAATGGCATGTTATACAGTATAGATATATAATACAATGTTAAGTCAATATTTACAATGATAGTGAGATGAAAAAACAGAATATCTATTTGGTGGGTGGATTCAGTAAGGACATCACATCCTATTTCAGATGATGCCATCAGTTTTATGGGGCAACACTGTCAATCAGTTGACAATCCAGCCCACGAGGTTATTATGGGTTTTGAAACAACACCCTACAACAACCACAGGCACCCTGCACAGATATAGTCCTCGAGCTTATGCTGTAAATCACAGACATGAATGAAATTATGCATATGCCTGCCCATGCCCCTTCCAAAACTGCCTCGCCCAACGTGGGGCTCGAACCCACGACCCTGAGATTAAGAGTCTCATGCTCTACCGACTGAGCTAGCCGGGCTACACACTACACAGAGAGGTTCTAACCAAATTCACCCGCTCTTTCTTGGTTTTCCAAGCCCGCAGTGGAAAAATGAAACAGAGAAAAGGACCGAGTACCAAAAGGGAGTCAAGTCGAGCTGAATCATGCAGTGGAAATGAGGTGAAAGATCCTATCCTCACAGAGCCTACATGTCCTTGTGTGCACTACAACACCACATCTCTATACTGAAATAGTGTCTCTCCTAAACCACAGTGTCAGTCAAGTAACTGAATTGTGAGTTAGGAGGGGAGGAACAGAGTGAGAGAGCAAACGAGGAAATGTGAGTGGGCAAGAGGTAAAACTGTAAATGTTGATGCGTTGCAGATTTAGAGCTCTCAAACCGCGCAGAAATCTTAAGATGGTGTGAGAAATATTACAGCAATGCAGAGCAACGCAAATGCACTCGCTGTCTTTGCATACCTTGGTATTGACCACCCATGCACACACTTATACACACATGCACACAGACACAAACACAAACACTAACACACACACACTCCTATCTCTCTGTGACAATGTTATTCATATTTAAAGACTGTCTTTTAACTAAACACAGCATGGAATAGAAGATCACAATGTGCGTGCACGCACACACACACACACACACACACACACACACACACACACACACACACACACACACACACACACACACACACACACACACAGGAAGGCAGACAGTCTGTCTCAGCATGTAGGTATTCACCCAAAAAGCTTAACCTTACAGTTGGCATTACACTGTAATATGCATACATTTTACTGCAAGAAACAAAAACAACAACAATTGCTGTCATTTCTTTGCGTTAATGTTTGCACTGGTTAAACTTTACATAACGCAGCACTGACGCTTTTCCACGCTTTTCCACAGTGCTGTTCTGTTAAAGGGACTGTGTGTAGGATTTAGGGACATATGTTGGCAGACACAGAATATAATATAAAAAGTATGTTTTCTTTAGTGTGTAATCACCTGAAAATAAGAATCGTCTTGTTTTGGTAATGTTAGAATAAGACATTTATATCTGATTAGGGAGGGGGTCCTCTTAACATCGCCATATTATGTTTTTTTAAATCAGATTTTTTTTTGGAGAACTCTGCAGATAATTTGGCTCCCAGTTCTCCTGGTTAAAAAAAAAACCCTGACATAATAAACACTGAAGGAATTCAAAGCGGGAAAAGTTTCAGCTGGTTGCAATCTGTAGTCCTCACCACTAGATGCCAATAAAAACCCCTCGATCTCTCACACTGGACCTTTATAGTAAATCTTTAAGACTGACAGACTTGGCGATAACCATGGCGATGACTGAGAGGCTATTTGCTTAAAATAAACCATGTTAAAAAAAAAGATATTTACGATGCTCTTATATAATGTCGAAATTAAGAAATAGGCCAAATCTTGCCATTGTGGTTTACGTTTGTTTGAGTCAACATTCAGTCTCATTCCAAAGTCGTCACAGTCGGTCAGTGACCTTCCACGTCAGCCTATGACGTTTCAGGTATCCTTGCCACGTCAATTTATGACGTCCTACAAACAACCAACTTTGGTGCGGGAGTCCAGAGTTTGCGTCCCGTGTGGGGGTGTGTGTGTGTGTGCGCGCGCATGTGCGTGTATCTGTGTGGGTGTGTGTGTGTTTTCTACACCTTACCATGTGCTTCTTTTGCCTAAAACCTAATCATCGTGACAGTCCGCGCTGTTGCGTGAACATAGGGACCATGCCACATCATCCCACCACACGGGCATTTGTTGACATCACGGTAACCGGCTGTGTCATCCCACCATGACCATGCCACCAAGTGCATTTGTTGACATCATCGTAGTGGCATCCTGGAACGTCATAGGTTGACATGGCAAAATAACTAAAACGTCATAGGTTGAAGTGGAAAGTCTCTGACCAACCGTCACTATGTAACGAGTTCGTAGTTAGAGCGTGTTGTTAGAATGAGTGATGTTAATAACTGACTCGAGAGAAGAAGAGGAAAATAATCAGTCGTATTCATATCTGACACAGATCCAAGTCCTGGTGGAAAAGTCACTTAACACATCTGGATCTGTGTCTACAGAGGAGGAGTTAAAGTGAAGGAGTGAGGGAGGGAATAAATTAGAGGAGAGCTTTGTAGTGCCTTAGGTCTCTCACCCTCCCAACTCCTCCTCCTTCACCTTCTCTCCTTCTCTCTTTCCAGCCAGAGGAAAACTCCTCCATTCTCCGCATTCCTCTCACATTCCAGCTCCGGGTTTACCTCCTCTACCTCTCTCCCTACATCAACATCACCTCCTCCTCCTCTTTCGCCCATGGCTGTCTGTCTGTTTCTACCTCCTTCCCTCTCTCCCTTCTTCTCTTCCCTTTCCCTCTCAGGGGCTGTCTCTCTCTCTCTCTCTCTCTCTCTCTCTCTCTCTCCATATCTCCCTTCCCCCTTTCCCTCCCTCCTCCTCCTTTCTTTCCCAGCATGCTCCAGTAGGCCGGCGGAGGCAGGGGGCTCGCCTGAACCCTCCACCCCCAGCAGGGACCCTGCAGCTCAGCCTTGCTGGCTGGCAGGCTCCCTGGCACACCTCCAGCACACACACACACACACACACACACACACACACACACACACACACACACACACACACACACAGAGCTTTTTTTTCCTTCTCTGCGTGCTTGCTGTCTCGATCTGGCTCCTTTTTTGCCATCAGCTTATCAGCTCTCTTGCCTTCAGTCTTTCTTCTGTTTTTTCAAACACTTTTCCTCATTTATTTCTACCATCATCTCAGTCTAAATTTAGGGATGTCAGACGATGACTCTCCGCTGCTCATTTTAGTGCTACAAGACTGCCCTCAAAGATTACAAGTACCTTACTGTTAACAAGATGTAAATATTTTCTCTAAGACTTTAGCTGGTTTTGGCAGATTTGTCAAGACTTACATCAGTGCGCAAATTGGAAACTGTTCATATCATAAAAGCAAGAATAATGGCAAAACGCTCCTTTCCCACAGCCCTTAATTCTTTATTTATTTTTAATGGAGGCATTAAGCAGCTATAGAGTACATTTTCCATGTAAGATATCCTGGGATTTGGCCATTTCAGGACATTATTAATCTGTCATCATAACACTTGTGGGAACACAAACTATAACATTCTCATCTACAGATATTTACTGTAAAACATTTCTATTTTAGGTAACCAGCAAAGTGACCAATCACTCAGGAAATCAGGGAAAAATAATGTTCATCCTTCGAAAGCCTATTTTTAGTGGGTTTATACATGATTGAAAAACTTGTTTTCGTGCCCTAATTTTGGCAGGAAAGGGGTATATGATGCTGATTTTCTGTGTGTCATCAACAATATTCGAGGTCAAGTATATGTAAATGTATGAAATCATAAATCATGTCATACAATATACACAATACGTTATTCCAAAATATCATGTGTTAGCATTTAAGTGCTTTAACAGACTCATATGTTAACAGATGTTCAAGCTAAAAATGGCACTGCATTTTCTCCTGATTGATGCTCTTAATAAAATAAAAGAACAGAGAGAATACAAAATGTAGAACATTTAATGTTAATGTAACGGTTTGATTTTCCAAAGTAAGAACTGAAGGATTCTCTTTCGCCTTATTTGACAAAACTGCCAAAAAGATCATATGAAACATTGATGAGAAGAGTGAGAGAGAGAGAGAGAGAGAGAGAGAGAGAGAGAGAGAGAGAGAGAGAGAGAGAGAGGAAGAGTGAGAGAGAGAGAGAGAGAGAGAGAGAGAGAGAGAGGGGAAGAGAGAGAGAGAGGGAGAGTGAGAGAGAGAGAGAGAGAGAGAGAGAGAAAGCGGGAGAGAGAGAGAGAGAGGGAGAGGGAGAGAGAGAGGCCCTCAGTATTTTGGTATTTCCTTTTTAGACAAAGGAGGAATGGCCAATGCCCTCGTTTTCAGTATGAAGTGCACACACACACACACACACACACACACACACACACACACACACACACACACACACACACACACACACACACAGAGTATTTTTAATGACCCTTACATCCGGCCTTAGGCTCTGGGGCCTCAGAGAGAAAAAGGGAGAGGAAAAAAGATTAGATAGATAGATAGATAGATAGATAGATAGATAGATAGATAGATTAGATAGATAGATAGATATGCAGTGTAGTGTGAGGTGGGAGTTGAGCGGTAAGTTCAGACAGGTATGCACTAAAGGTCAGAGGTGAGGGTTCACAGTCCTGACACACACACACACACACACACACACACACACACACACACACACACACACATGAACACACACACACACACACATGAACACACAAAGCTATGGGAGTTCAACTGGAGGTTAGACCTTCAGGCTCCACGGCTCAAAAAAAGAGAGACAGAGAGAATTCATAAGCAGCTGATTCAGCGGGCCGCTGACTGGTGTGATTACTGCAGGAGGAAGAGGAAGAGGGCATTTTCAGGAACACGGATAATTTCAAGACCTGGAGAAAAATATGAAAAGGCCGAGGGTCTTTTGGAGAATTTAAGCTAAAAGGAATGAGAAATGGTAAAAATGACGGAGGAAGACAGAAAGCAGGACAGAAAGTACTGAGTGAGTGATAACGACTTTTTTACGACTCAAGCAACAGCTGAAGATGTTACTGTGTGTCTCCAGACTGTCTCTCCTGGAAACACACATACCCAAGGCCCTGACCTTGCTAATGGCAGCTGTTGACGTCATTCTGTCCCCCATTCAGAGCAACAAACTCCTCACTATGCACATAACACACGCTGGATAAACAGAAAAAATCCAGACCCAAACTTGAGACATCACTCGCATGTAATTTACAGAAGTCCATTTTCTTTCCATTCCACTGACACTCTGAACCTGATGTATTTTTTCACTGCATACCATTTCTTTCCTTTGGCCCTGCATTCAACCTTTGCCCGAGTGATTAACTGCTCATGTCAACAAAGGCGGCGTCCTAATCCCTAAATATCACCCTTGCAGGTTAGCCATCAACCTCGCCCCTGATCAAAGTCTCTTGTCAGTTAAATGAGAGACGGCTCACCGTCTTAATTCTGTGGTTATCCCTCTTAGAGCCAGTATGTCGATACTGCGCGTGTGCTTTTGTTGTCAGGGCTGTTCTGAAAGTCATGGAGGAGCTACTGTTCAGTGATTTGTTCAAGATCACTGGAGAACTTTTTTGATTTTCTCCTCCTGAAAACTGCAGCTCATTGAATTTGCAGGCAACAAGCAGCCACCGACTACCAGCGAAGGTTGAGTAGTAGTGCTCTGAAAGTTATCCTCATTTCAAAGATCATTGTCAATGGCAGACCTCAGAAACTACACTCTTGCAATTCTGAGGTTAATGCCATTTCAAAATCACCTTCGCCCAACGTGGGGCTCGAACCCACGACCCTGAGATTAAGAGTCTCATGCTCTACCGACTGAGCTAGCCGGGCTATATCTATTGGCAAAATAGATCAGATTTCGTTGCTGCATCAACTCTGATGGGCTAAGAACACTAAGAAGGGTGGCGGGATGTATTTCTGGGTCAACCCTCCTCACACTGCACACAAACTTTTTAGCAGGTTATGTATTAATGACTGTATTTGCTAACAATTATGCCCAGCCTGCATGGGCTTACAAGACAACATAAAAATCAAAGCTAGCCAGGACCAGAGTCCAGCATAAATATTAACAAACAGCATTAAGGGAAAGAAGATGGAGCAAAGCAACAAAAGCATTGTTATATATCACCGGTAAAAATGATGATGAGGATTGTACATAATGAAATCATCAAAGAGTAGGACAGAGTTCATGGATCATCTACAGAAACATTTCCTGTGTAGCACTGAGAGAAAAGTCAGAATAAGTTCGAAATAAACAAAATGTCTTGCCTTCTCTTTCAGGCTTTTGCAACAAAATTGGCAAATTTCAACACATAAATTAAAAAAAGCATTCTAGTTTTTGGTCATCTGAGCACCAGAAAATATAAGTGTTTAGCTGAGCCATTTCATGGAATATTAACTCTCTTAAGTCATCGTCAAAATGTCATCAAAATGTAAGTGTTGATGCTGGGTAACAGAACTGCACCCTGGCATACTTCAGAAGAGACACAATCTGTGTCTAGTCTCGGCTCTGCTTTTTCACCAGGTGAAAATTCTTGAGTCCCTGCCAAAACTGCAAGCAGTGCTCAGCTGCAGACTCATGGTAAGTACGGAGACTGCTCAGCATGTCTTTTGCATCATGCAACAATCATATTCTTTGCGTGCATGGTAAGAGACCCAGTCAGTGGCAGTCTTAACCCCTGCTGCTGCTTCGTTATTAGGAAAACTGTTTTGCACCCTGCAGAGACTAAAGGCAACATTGGGTCACAGACACTGGGGATGTTGCAGGGTCATGATTTGCAAGACTACAACTGGATTCCTTTTGACATATTAACTATGTTGTGTTTTGTTAGAGCTGCTAGACAAAATAAGACTGACTTGGGGCTTCCACCACCTTACACCAAGCGATCACGGTCACAGCAGCAAACCACAACTGACATAAAAATTTCACGGATTTATTCAAACAGTGGTCATTTGTCTCAGTTGAAAAGTCGTCGGCCGACAATGGTTGCTCTGGGACACAGAGAGCTAAAATCTCTGTCAGGAGTGGGATTTGAACCCACGCCTCCATCTGGAGACCAGAATTCCCTTTCACTGAGGAAGGAGTACCTTGAGTCTGGCGCCTTAGACCGCTCGGCCATCCTGACACAGAAACATTGAACACGCCAATTTAAGTTAACTCTCATCAAAACCCACAAGACCCCCAAATACATCTAACAGGAAAGTGAGGTATAGTTTTATTCTAATTTGGTTGCATTGGACACAATAGGTTTGGTGGCAAATCTCTGGGTGGACTGACTGATGACTGGCTGTACAGATGGACTGGTGAACAAACAGATAGGTAAAGGATGGATAGATGGATGGATGGAGGATGGAGGAGGGGGTTCGACGTCTTTGATCCTCCCAGCAGAAATAATCAACAAAGCCCTGGAGCAGGCCAGCTAGACCTAAATATGTGTGTGTGCGCGTCTGTTTGGTGTGTGTGTGTGTGTGTGTGTGTGTGTGTGTGTGTGTGTGTGTGTGTGTGTGTGCGCCATGAGGTTTTCTGGCAGCATGCCAAGACCAGCTCCCACCAGGAGAGAGATCAAAGACTGTTCTCTCTCTCTCTATCTCTACCTCTCTCGCCCATATTTCTCACACTCCTTCCTCCCCCTTCCTCGCTTTCTTTCTTGAAAACACTCGTTATTGCTTTTCTTGATTTCTTCGACACTCTCTCACTTTTTTTAAATTTAACCCGAGGGCAGGGAGACGCGTTTCCTATGCAAAACAGAAAAGAAAAGATAAAGTGCTGAAAAAAAGAGCCAAGCAAGAAAAAGACGTGGTAAAAGAGAGAGAATAGAA
Source organism: Plectropomus leopardus (assembly GCF_026936395.1). NCBI lineage: Eukaryota > Metazoa > Chordata > Actinopteri > Perciformes > Serranidae > Plectropomus > Plectropomus leopardus. The sequence continues at coordinate 13,038,629 of NC_142197.1, read as the reverse complement.
ACTGTTGGTTGCACGGATTTTAAAAAACAGTCTGAGAAAAACACACACACACACACACACACACACACACACACACACACACACACACACACACACACACACACACACACACACACACACACACACACACACACACACTCCTGACCTGTGCTTCAAAGCCCTCTTGGTTGCCAGGTTGTCATGGGAGCAATTGTTCTGGCAGGTGTGTGTGTGTGTGTGTGTGTGTGTGTGTGTGTGTGTATGTGTGTGTGTGTGTGTGTTTCAGACTGTTCTTGTTTCCTTTTGAATCTGACGAATCTCATGACAACACTTAAATACAGATGCACAGTTAAGATTGAATTAGCCCATTAAAGAATATTCTGAATGTCTGCTTTATCAAATTAAAAGCTTTGCTTGTGATTGAATACGTGCTTCAACTGTCTTATCTCTGACCTTTCAAAATAAAGCACTGTTGTAAAATGACAAATCTAATCTAATGCATCCAATGGTTTTATCACTGGTTCACTTTCTGCTCAGACCCTTATGTCTGATTTGAGACAATATGCATTGTCTTTGGGGGTAACTCCATGTTCCCAGTAGACCTAATGATACAAAAAGTGGCAGGTTGTTTTTCTCCGTGTTCAGCTCTGATTGGATCCTGGTATGAAGCCCGTGTGACCGGCGGAGGCTGCATTGCCTTCAGCCGCCATCAGAGCCAAGCTCCGCTGATACCAATAGTTTGTGAATTGCCCTATCGCCGCTAATTAACAATTTCGTCATTGTGGCGGCACCAGGTCCAACACTGTAACATGTAACATTAACTTTAGCTTCAATGTGTGTCTGATTATTTTTCTTCTCTTTATAGCAATGGCACCACTCGTTCATTCATTACCGGTCTAAATAAATGTAAGGTGTGTGTCACACAGACCCAGGTGACCCTCTCACTCCTCTTTCCAAACTGACATAATGACTGCGGATGGCTAGTTAGCTGTCTAATTGCTGTTTCCACCGTGCTACCATGGTTACACTGGTTACAGAGAAAGAGGAATACATTAACACAGGACTGTCAGCGTCTGTCAGCGCATATCTATTTTGAAAGAACAACAGCCAATGGGGAAACGGCGCCATCACACCATCAGTCACACTGACCAGTGCTGCAACTTCATCACTCACTGGTCAAGCCAAAAAGGGTAAAGAGGTCCGGCTGGCTATCACACTCATTGAGATCATGAGCAAAAATTAGTGGTAAATCTTTAGGTTGTAACATAAGGCCCGGAGACATTTGATAAAAAATATACTTCAGATCTCACTTTTGCATGACATCTTCTGCCACAAAACTGTTTGACAAAAAGACTGAATGTGTAACGAAATAGCGCCTATCATCTCGTAGCACCCTTCCTCCTTTGTGGCAGTCGCAGTAATCGACAGAGCTCTTGAATGTCCTCCTGGATGCTGTTCGCTCTGCGTTGTTGCTGATCTGGGAATTGAAGCCCATTTGCACTCCGTGTATGTCGTTCTGCATAACAACATCGGCTAAATGTCTAAAAATGTAAATGTAATTGTGGAGATAATGTTATTTTCCTATTGAGACTCGCAGAATGCTGCACTACGTGAGCCGAGCTGCGGCGCTGCTTCTCATTAAACCAACTCACAGGGGCTCCTTCGCAAACAAGAACTAAACTTTCTCTCCGCCTTTATCTCTTTTCTCCTCTGTCTATCTTTTCATGCCAGTAGCAGCTTGCAGATTGGTCATATTTCCTCTCTGTCATTCTTAGCAATATGCAAATATGCATCTTAATCCCACTCATCCAATCCCAATCAGTCTCTTCTTTGACCCCTTTCCTTCTTTTACTTTGTCCTTCTTTTCGCCATCCTCTTTAGCTCTGTCATTCAGCTCTCTCTTTCTCTGCACCCCTTTTTCTCTCATTGCTCCCTCTTTCTTTCCACCATCTTTTCCTCCCTACCCCTCTTTTGCATCCCTCTCTGCCGCGTTTTCTCCCTCACACACACACACACACACACTCTCTCTCTCTAGCAGTAGTCATTCTACTTATAGCCTCGCCATAAATCAACCTGTCATTCTCCGTCATGCTCGCTGGATCTCACTGGGGCTTGTGGCAGACACGCACACTCCTACACGCACACACACACACAGAGCAAAGAAGAGCGTGGGCCCACACAAACGCAGACACACAAACACTGACAAATATAAAGGCTCCAACATCACACACACTCAAACAAATGCAAAAACACAGACACATACAGTACAAGCCTACAGACTGTACTGACAGAAATGGAAACAACGCACAAACAAGCAACCACATTATTTTTGGGCTCTCTCTCACACACACAAAGTCTTTAGTGAAAACTTGAGATGATCTGAAGAAACTCAAGATTGATTGAGAGGGAGGGTGAATGATTAAGAGAAACAGATGATAAAACACACACACACACACACACACACACACACACACACACACACACACACACACACACACACACACACACAGCAGCTGAAATAATGTCCACAGCCCTCAGGGCCTCAGCTTTACCCAACCATTCCCTTAAATTCACCACCTCATGCTCTCTCTGTATTTTTTCTATTCATTGTGATCATCATTCATACTAAAAAATAATTTGCATCCGTGTAAAAAAACGTGTGTATGGTTATGTCAAGGTAACTCAGAACTTGGTTAGAAAAATCAACACTGACTTAAGGCACTTAATAGTCAGAGCAATCGATTCAGTGATCAGCAATCCAGTATCACTGATGCAAAGTGAAAACATCAATCTATATTATGATCTTTAAGATATGCCTTTATTTTGAAATTCCCATAGTATGTCTGTGTCCCCGTTAAAAAGCAGCCGGGAGATAATGGAAAACACAAAAAGACAATGAGGATATTTACTCGCCTCTCGGGAATAAATCAGCGTGTGGATATATTTTGAAATTTGGAGAAAATACGGGTCAACAGACAGTACGTACCACATGAAAACATGTCATCTGGAGATATGACACGAGAAAACCGCTGGGCATCTCACATTGCTAAATTGTTGCTCTACTAACAGCAGAATATTAGCTGCTCTGTTTCAACACTGTTGACAACACGTGCATGCAGGCTGAAATTCAACCATGCTGCTCTTTAGGAGATGCAGAGATTTAAGCTAACAGTGAATATTGCTGAGTGATACAGTCTAAAAATAATAGCAGAATATCTTAAGACTATATCGCCATACGCGATATATATATATATATATATATATATATATATATATTTTAAAATGTCCTCTAAAGGTCGTGACACACCAAGCCAGCGGTTAGCTGTCCGCCCACATTGGGCCATTCTGGAGCTGCAGATACAAAAACACACGCCTGCTCACACATTATCGCTCAGGAGAGATGGTCTGGATGGGCGGATGAACAAGTGCGGCACATCATGTGTGTGAGTCAATTTTTTTTTTATCTGTAAGAGGGAGAGATGCACAATATGAACGAATTGCTGAAGTGAGTCTTATGCCGGTGGCTTAAAACAATGACGTGACAATTAATACTCAATGTTTGCGATATAGTAATTGTATATATCCCACGTAAAACAAGCAGCAATCAACATATCCCCTGCCCCCAACACTGGGTTAGAAAAAGTATAAATAATGCATATCAATTGGATAGGAAAGGAATAGGCCACTAGCCACTAGGCTAATTTATGCAACGTAAAAGTGCTTAACCCCTTGAAATCTGGATCAATATCACTTTTTTTTTGGTACGTTAAGATGCCTTTCACAAGCTTTTTAACCCTTGAAACCTGAGCACATTGGTCTGGTTTCTTTCAAAAATATGAGGAAAAAGACAATGAGCGACTCGGTAAGAAATGTACCACAAATTTCAAGAAATGAGTAAAAGAGATAAAGAGAGAGAGTAAAAGAGAGAGAAAAATGACCTGAAAATGAGTTTAAAGAAAAAAAGAAATAAAAAAAAAAATCTAGGGATAAATGTAATTATATGTGGGCTATAATTATGTACAGTTAATTTAACCATTTATTTGAAATTGTGTTCCAGAAAAAATGTATGCATATGTTTTTTCATTAATTTAGAATTTTTCTGGGCCATTTTTCTGACTTTTCTCTCTTTGCTTATTTTCAGGTTATTTTTGGTGAATGAAATCCAAAGGCTTGCTACCCATGTTTTTGAAACAAATCAAACTAGCAAAAAACAATACTTTTGTCTATGAACTGTGACAGATATTTCATACTTTTGTTAACAAATCATACACTCTGACCTCCTCCCTGTAAGTTTTGCACATAATGGGGAAGTCATGCTTCCTGGACGAGAAAAACACATTTCCAGTGAACACGATTTAGGCAGCAATTTGATACAATAGCACCAATTCCAAGTCCTCCACATCATATTTGGCAAAGGAAATTAGAAGCATATAAATGTATTATGTAGGAGATAGGGTTGCTCTTTCCACATTTTCCTCTTTTTGCTTAATCTTTTCTCCGCCTTCCTCTCCATCTCTTCTTTTTCCTCTCCCTTCATTCCTCTCCTCTTGTCTCTTTCTATCCGAAACAACATCTCCTTCTGTCGTTCTGCTCTCACACCTCTAACTCCTCCTTGTCTCCGAGCTCTCCATGACCAATGCAAGAGCCTCATAAAGACCCTCAGGAGTCAGAGGATTTCATGGGGCTTTGTGTTTGAGTGTGTGTGTGTGTGTGTGTGTGTGAGCGCGTGTGTTTGTGAGTGTGAGTGAGTGGGAGACAGCACATGTGGCATGCAAGGTCACGTAATCCTGTGGCCTCCAGATACTGTTATTGACACAGGCACAGAGCGCTCTATGACCTGTACTGCCCTTGCACACGCAGATTGCGCATGAACACGCTCACACGCAGATGTCCTTGTATAACCCACAATGCCCTCAGTGTTATCAAGGACACAAATACCGGTTAAAACTTGACATGAATGCTATAATTCTTTGCCCTTGTTGAAGGATTGGGCTGATGATATTCTTATTTTTTCTTTTTGTCAATAAAATTTTTAAAAACATGGAATAAATTGCTACTTCTTACAAGTACTGCTTGTGTAAAAGCAAAAGCAGTCAGTTAAAGTGATACCAAGACCAATAAAGTACTTCATTTGATACCTTCTTTTTTTTAAACTTTAGTCCGTACATCGTTTGAATGGAAGTATTAAATTTTGTAAAATTCCACCAGACGCCACAGGTGTGCAGTACAGCCAAACCTTTAAAGCAAATTCCAGCGGCATCTCAGCAAGCCGCACTGCCAACTCCGTTAAGTACACTGCATTGATCTTCACCTCACAGACTGTAGAGGTTATAGCTGCTGAGGCAGTGGGCCAATCACATGTCACATTAAACCGAAGAACATTTGTGGTGATGGATTGCAAGAAAAACCATACAAGCAGTCATTTTTTTCTAGATCTGGACACACAAATATTGACTGCATGTGCCGTTTGATTGAAAAAGTTTTGATGCTACTTGGCAGTGGGTTATTTCGGAAAATACTTTGAAGCAGGTGTGCTCAAAGTTTTGATGACTGCCAATTTAGAGAATCTGCCACTGTCAACAACACGGTCCTGCAAATATTTCACAATAAAAAGCCTTGTGTCAACAACTAAAGGGATTCTGTCGACAGTATCATCGTCGGGGGCTTTTATTTTGTAACAGAAACAGGAAACGTTGAGTAACACAGTTGTATTTGTATATCTTCATGTCGGTGACAGACATAGACACTGAAACTGTCAGTAAAGGTGGTATAATGTCAATATAATTACCAAAAGACCATTTTTAGTATCTATTTTTTCATGAAAAATGTGACATAAAAAAAATCGTTGAGACTCTGTTTCTCTAGATGTGTGGCAGCGTAGCGGCACCCATGCCGCGCCTGAGCAGTGCTGCTGACAGATGCTTTTTACTTGGGTGCAATTTCATGCAGTAGCCAAGTAATACATTTAATGTGAGATATTGAAAGTAAAAACACTGAAATGTATTGTGAATGATTAAAATGTAATGCATACATGTCATGTCACATCGAGGGCCGTATAAATGATTCTGAGGGCCATGTTTGACCTGCAGGATGCATGTGGCGCACATACGCCTTAAAGGTATTGAGTACAAATTAGGGCTGTACCTGACTCAGAATTATGTCAGTCAAATCGGATTCAGCTTTTCAATGAATATTCGATGATTCATTTTGTTTTCCATACAAAGTTTTGAAGTTTGAACAGGCTCAGCTAGACATTCAGTGTGACAGTGGCATTCAGGTCATATATTCTACAATCTAACGGTGCTAATGATGGATTGTAAATGCACGAAACATCTTTTCGTGACACTAGATATCAACAAAAGCCAGAGACTGTTTTGCATTATCTTGTTGCGAGCTGCAAAGTCACCACTTCTTCACCTTATGGTGTGGTCTCTCCCTCCCTCCGTGGCACTGCCTGCATGTCTGCATCTGAACAGAGTAGCATTAAAGTCAAGAGCACTCACTCCGCAGCAAAATCTAGGGACCAAGACATCCCCAGCAGTACCCTGCACACAAAAAACGACTGCTCGACTTCATGCAATCTCAGTCGACTGAGGGTCTCCCACTGATGATTCACTTTCAAGGGTCAGCCCTAGTGCCAATAACCAGCTCTACTGGTGACAGCTGTTACTGCCAGTTTGAGAAACAACTGACCAATCAGAGCTTAGTCAGCTGGATTAAGAATATATAAGCCATCTTCCTATGTAGCTAGCTAGCTGACTCTTAACGTGTAGCCAAAGAAAATTGGTGACTATAATCATGTTGGTTTGAGCCTTTAATGGGATTTGCTGACTGTATGAAAAAATGTAGAATAATGCCAGCTGTGTCCTTTAAATGTACAACACGCAGTACAAAAGAAAAAATGCAAGCACACAGACACAAACACACAGATATGGATTTCCAAGGTCGCATTTCAGGCATTCAGTATGTATCTTATACAAGTCCTCCTCTCTGTCTCTGCGCTCCACTGCTCTCCTCTTCCTCCTCCTCTGTATTCTTCTCTCCTCCTCTCTCTCTCCATCTCTTGCTGCTGTCTTTCACACACACACACTCACACACACTCACACACACACACACTTACACACACACAGTCTCTCTAGAGATGTGTCCATTGCTCTGACCTCTCTCTCTCTCTCCGGGGAGAGCTGGCTGTCTGCCCAGCTCTCTTTTCCTCTCTCTGCCTCACACTTTCTCCCTTTGCTCTGTTTCTTCTCTCCGTATCTCTCTATCTATCGATCTATCTATTTTTCTAATCTCCTTTTGTCCCACCACCTCTCTTATCCTCTCCTCTGTTGCATGTCTCCCCTGCTCTTGCATCCTCTTATCTCTTCATCCTTGCTCCGCGCAAGTCCTTGCTTCTCCTCATCTTTCCTCTCTTCGCCCTCCTCTTCTCCTTCCTCCCCTTTCCTCCTACACCTCATCTTCTCCCTTTTCTTGTCTCCCTCCTTTACGGCTTCTTTCTAGGCTTCCAGGGAGCTGGCGTGGCTGCAGGGCTCTGCCTGGGGCTCATGCTGCCGCTCTCTGGGCACAGCGCCCACAGAGGGTGGGTGAGGCTTAAGGGGGAGCTGGAGGGTTGTTTGTGTGTGTGTGTGTGTAAAACCAGTGATGGGGGAAGGAGGGGTAAGAAAGTGAAGAGAGAAGGGGTGGGGGGGGGTTGAAAGATAATGAGAAGAGGGTTGTTGACAGAGACGGAGAAAGAGACACTGACAGATATTTCTGTTGAGTCACGCTTTGCTGGCTGGTGTGATCGTGGCTGCAACAGCCCTGTGCATGTGTGTGTGTGCGCGTGTGTGTGTGCGCGTGTGTGTGTGTGTGTGTGTGTTTGTTTTTACTTCTATTACAATAAATTATATGTAAAATCCTGCATACAAAAAGGTAATTCTGATTTATCACAATCCTGGGACTTATATTTGAAGCTTTGGTCATCGTTTCTATCGAAAAACTAAAGATTTATCAAGTTTCCAGAGCTGTTTCCAGACAGTATCAGTAATAACTATAATTTTTCTTGTCTCTTTCAAACAAGTTTGGCTATCCTGAGTTTGGCTATCCTGTGTGATCAAAAAGAATGCCAATATGTTCCCCAATAAACAGTAAACAGTTAATAAACAGTAATCATTCTTCAAAATTCCCTTATTTCGATAATTGTAATGAGCATGTAATGAGCACACATACACACATACACACACACACACACACACACACACACACACACACACACACACACAGAGTGACCAAGCATCAGCTCACCTGGAGCCCAGCTGCATGCAGAGAACAACAATTCCCCTGCTGGTCACTAATGGTACAGCCCTGCTGGAGTGGAAGCAAATGGCCCGGACCCAACCATGCATGATGGGGAGGGGAGGGTGGGGAGAGGAGAGTGATGGCCGTCAGATAGAGGGAGAGAGAATGTGAAGGGAAAGTGAGATAAAAGAAGAAAGATGGCTGTGAAAGTCATTTGATGGAAGCAGACAAAACAGAAAGAAAGAAACATGGAGAGGAGGCGGAGAAGTGAAGGAGAGTATTCACACCTGTGTTAAAAATGTCGCCTTTAACTGCTATCTCTTTATTTATCTCCCCTCCAAACTTTCTCTCTCCTTCAGTTCGACTCTCTTTATTACTTCTATCTCCCACTCTCCCTCACTGTCAGTCTGTCCTCCCACATCCCTCCTTCTCTCTATAGTGTCCAGTAGTAGCAGTGAGTCTCAGTGATGTAGCGCCCTCTGTCTGTGTCCACTGTTACTGCACTTTTAAAACTTCAACCCTCCTCGGAGGAAACATTTGACAACTAAACTTTGACAAAGATATGACAAAGGTACTTTAAAAAGAAAGTACTGTAACATAACAAATATGTACTATATAGCTCTATCAGAAAAAGAGAGGGAAGGTTTTTTGTGCAAGTGGTGCTAAAAGTATTACTAAGAGGATATGCAAACGTTGATGGTGAAGCAAATATGTGCAAAGTGCAGAGAGGCCTGTGATAACTGCTGGTATTTAGAACAACTAAAATAGGCATTTAGCAATTATAGCAATACAATCAGATCATCACAGCGTCCCAGCAATGCTATAAAAAGTGGTCCCATGAGCTCTTGGAAGTTCTCACCTTCATCAGTGACAAATTAACACCTTAGTTTCTATCTTTCATCTGTATGCAAAGTTTGTCCAAGATGGCACATAAACATATGTTATGTAAATGCATAAATAATGCTATGACTGAGGACAGTGGTGTCTGTTAAAACTATGTAAATAGGTTGATAGAAAAAATAAATTATACTGCGATAAATAACATGCAGCAAGACCCTTAGGTTGCCTTAAAATTATGATTCACCTCCAAGTTTACATAATAAAAGAAACATTTCAACAATGTAATCTGCTTCTATAGAGCCTGAAAGTTTATTCTTGACCTGGAAAATGTCAGTGTGACAAAATAATCCAAACTCAGGGTCCACTTAGTTTGTCACTGCTTTTTTTCAACTACTCTGTAACTTTAATTATTATATTATAAACCTGTATATAAACTTGTTTAGCTTGTATTAGGTTTTATTTCTGATTCTCTAGATTTTTTATGTTTAATAGTATTTAAATGTCCTTTTATAATGTGTTTCTTTTGCGCTGTCTCGATGCTTCTGATATTTTTTGTAGAGCCTTTTGAATTGCTTTGTCACTGAAATCTGCTACATAAATAAACTTGCCTTGCTTTATTACATAGTAAACTAATTGGAAAGGTACATTTTGATTTATATTCCGCCAAATCACAATCACAAAAGTCTCAATTAAAGTTATAGTGAACAGGACAATCGGTTACTGTTTTTAAACACACTCACCAGCGAAAGTTAAAGTAAAAACCAACCCCAGATTAGTCTTGTTTGGTATTTGGCCTCGCTATATTTGCATTTTTTCTGGGTTGTGTCTCTTGGATGGCTGCTGCTTACAGTCTGGCACCTGGTCGCTCACCTAAGCACTGCGGGGGTATGCGGCCATAAATATCCTGAATACATAAAACAAGAGGAAAATAAGTAAATACAGGTAGAAAAATACACCGCCATGAACTTCTAGTTGGTCATGAGTGACGATTGAAAGGGAATACTTCTGAACGAGTCAATTTTTTTTTTTTTTTTCAGGAAAATCCTGCAAAGCATATCTTTAGTGTCTTTGAATGAAACACAAATATGCAAAAAACAATCCACTGGTCTTGAAGCACAACTGATAAGAGCTAAGGAGGACCTGCTGTCACTGTCACACGCGTGCCAGTGCCGCTCGTATACAGTGCGTCCTTGCTCCAATGCCAACGAGGCAGATCCCTGTACATTTATTGAATGTAATGAATAACACAATTCTGATCTCGATTCAAGCGGCGTACGCGTTTGACAGACGACGCAGCAGCTCGGCAGCAGCAGACACTGATGTGAAATATATGCTGCTGCACGTGTTAAAATATGCAGGATGAATTTCAGGAGATATGGCGCCACAGAAGTGTTTTTAACCCTTTTGTATCCAAAGACTGGCAGAGTGTGAACGCTCTCTCAGCAGCTGCCCGGTGCAGCCGCAGCCTGATCGGCGCTGCTGATGGATTGGAGAGCGTTTGTTGATTCTTTGAATCCCAGACTCAAACAGATTTTGCTGCTCTACCACTATCCCTCATTGATTTAAACACAACCAAAGACAGAGATTCAGCAGCTTTATGAGAAGCAGAGAGATGCCAAGTGCTCTCTGCTGCTGAGACACAAACACCTCGGGTATTATTTAAAGACGAGGGTGGGAAGAGTGCTTGAATATCCTCCTCAGGTAGAAGTACTGTTCGTTGCCTTTACTCTGTCTAACAATAGAGTCAGTGTTCTAAAAAGCAATAAGTGTTTTTCCTCTAATGTGATAGAAGAGAAGTTAATACAAAGTCGAATTCTATCCACAGAAACCTGAACATGTCATTATGTGACAATTCTACGAACCAGAGCTGAGCATTATATCAATATTTTAATAATATTGTGATTTGAGACTAGGTATCATCTAGTCACATTACAGTTAAGTGATTTAATCTTCCAAACTTACCAGACTGTTCTAGCTGTTCTATTATTTTTTTGTCACTTACTATTACATACACATTATGTATCATTATCTTCATCACAAAATCTCATCATGAAAATATATCTTGAATGCACCAATAGTCAGCCCAACAATATCATCACAATACTGATTCTTAAGTATTTGGTCAAAAATAACATCTTATTTTCTTCTTGTCGCTCAGCCCAAAACCCAACAATGAGGCACAGTTGGCACCCAGAGATGTTATATTGTAGCCTTGCAATAAAATAAGAACTTTTTGATATAAAAGCTGCAGAACATAGAGAATTGAAATATCGCCTATTTTTTTCCATGCGGGGTTTCAGATAGAAAAAAAAAAAGAAGTGAAAATGGTCTTTTGATAATCATATTAATATTACCGTTTCAAAAAATGTTTTTTTAAACTCAACACTTCCTGTTTCCATTTAAAACAAGTCCTCTGACGGGGTTTAAGCGGACAGAACTGCTTCATTAGGTAACAGAAGGCTTTTTATTGTGAAATATTTGCATGACTGTGCTGCTGACAATGCAGTGGTTTGTGAGGCTCCATAAATTATTGGAGTATCGGCTTTAAATGGTTGAACTACAGTAGTTGCAGTAGCAGGCAGCTGTGCAGCAGCACTGCAGCAACGCTGTGTTTGCGAACACTGCACGCGTGCATTCGCAGCAGTTAAGCAAGGCAGCCATCACACATGCTTAACACCCTGTCTTTGTTAAATGTAGTTATCATGATTTTTAGCAGTTCAGAGGGCAGCGAACATGATTCCCATGGTACATCAGGGATGGGAGTTGGGTTGACAACAATGTAACTGTAAATTAAACTGTCAATTATTCCTTCTCCAAAAGTATTTGAGTTAAACCTTTCATCAAAAATCTCTAAATGAATGCCGACTGACAGATTTTTTTGCCCTTCATGTTTGCTTTTATCATTTTTATCATGTGTTTCTTGTGCTTTTCTCTGTGTAATTTCTAAAGTAGTTTACCTATGAAATGTACATAAATAAATTTGCCATGTATTTAAAGAAAAACACTTTCTTCATCTCAGGATTGTGCAGTGAATCTCTCCACAATCTGTTTAATGTACTGCAGTCCACGCAGCGTGCTGATGTTACAGTGGACAGTATAAAGCAGCTCAGCATCATAAAACCACAGAGAAACAGGACAGACAGAGGTGAAACTGCAACACTCTCCTCGTTATCCAAAAAGCTCATTTGGCAAAGACTCTGTATCCTTTTTTAACGCAATGCAGTGCTGAGGGGCTGTCAGTCCGGTCTACAGGCGACCTCAGCTACAGCCAGCACGCTTATTAATAAATCATTTCAGCCAATCAGTGATGGATGTGTTTGGAAGAACAAAAACTGTGTGAGTGAATCAACGTTGTCTGCCTCCACTTCTTTTTCCCCCCCGACAACTGACTAATGTTTTGTCGATTCATCTTCTGCACACACCTATACGACATGTGGAGAAATTGGAAAAAGAAAAGAGACAAAGAGGATTGACAACAGACTGATTTAAAAAAAAAAAACTAAGATACGATAGGAACTTGCAATCAGAAACAAGATAGTGGGAATAAATTTAATTTGATGCTTTCTTATTCCCCCTTTTGTGTGTGTGCTGACAGATTTTGTGTTGCTTCAGTTCGGAGATTGGCTACAGAAAAACACTCTCCGTAATTATCTAGAAAGAGCACCTGGGCACCGGGAATCTCATTATATTATAACCACCCCTCCAAAACACACACTGCATGGGCAAGAGAAAAGGGAGGAATCTGAGAAAAAAAAAGATGTGTGAGGGGAGAAGAGAAACAACAGATGAGAGGAAAAAAAATCACAAGAGTTTGAAAACACCTTAAAACACAGAAAAACAGAGAAGCTTTTTCGATTTTCTAATATGTTTGCTTAACACTCAGTGTTTTTGTGGATCATAGGCAGATTATATAATATGTGGTATGACTCACAAACATCAATTTAAATCTCTTTGTTGCTGTTTCTCTATCTTTATTTCATGCACTTTATTTCAAAGGTAAGAGTTTGAACAGAGTGTTGTGAGGAAGCAGCAGTGATCAAAAACCAAGAGACGTAAAAGACGGCGCCACAAACATGAAGTGATGTAAAAACCCAACTGTTTCAACTGAATCTACTTGCTTGGCATCTCCTCTAGCCGTCTGTTTTCTTTGATCTGTTGCAGTAGCCGACAAAGACCAGTAAGAGGCAGTGTTTCCTCTCATCTGACCCTCCAAAACTATCGCTCTTTTATTACCGTCACTCTTTCGTTCTCTGTGCCTGGACTTCTACTTTCTTCTCCCCCTTTTCACCCTCCAAACACACACACACACACACACACACACATACTCTGCTCACTATCACCTGTTTTTGCCAGACTGCGTTGCCTCTGCTCTGCTCACATTGCTCAAATGTGTGAGTCAGTGGGTATACAGATTTCAGTGTGTGTGTGTGTGTGTGTGTGTGTGTGTGTGTGTGTGTGTGTGTGCAGGGAGAGGACCACCCGGCTGATTTGAACGGCCTCATTCATCGCTGTGTTTTGACTGGCCAACAGTGACGGGGTGAAGTGATTTACAATGGGTCAACACAGCAGGAGGGCCCAGGACACACAGTCAACACCCAAACCCTGCCAGGCCATCTGAGGTCATGTGGCAGGAAGCAGTGAACTGTAAAAACATATTATACTATCACCTATGAGATATATCAAAGATCTGACGTCCAAACCACAGATATTGTCACAAAACGCAGGGGATATCAAAGTACTGATATTATGCTGCCTCATTGCATCACATATATTTCAGAGTATGTTTTTGAGAGGGTGATTCAAACATTGGGATGAAAATGTAATTGCTGAAGTTCTTGAGCTACTGTACAGGAGTGTCTGCAGCTGAACTTGGGACCTGATAGGTTTCTGCAGGGTGCTTGATGAAAGAGCACAGGCAAGGGTGACGACTTCCACAGACTGGGTATCGTCCCATGAGTGCCATGAATATAGTTGATTGCATAATGCAAGTCATGCTTGTGGCAGGATGCACAGAAGCAGAGGAATTGTAACTGTTCAGGGGTAACTGCCTATTATGAAAGATTTTATGTGGGGTGTTACAAGAGTGGAGCCAGAAATACGACCCTTCACCCTTCTGGATATACCCAGCCCATGAACAGTTTCGAAATCTGAGGAATTTTTCTCAAAGATATCGCCCGGCTAGCTCAGTCGGTAGAGCATGAGACTCTTAATCTCAGGGTCGTGGGTTCGAGCCCCACGTTGGGCGGGTGAATTTTGAAATGGTAGTAAGGTGTTCCACAAGACTGACTGCAGCTTAACATGTTGAGTTCACGTTGCAACAGAACGGCTGCAAACTGGTCGGTTTTCCATGGAGCACCTGCCACTTGATTTCATTACTGTGCTGAGCACAACAGACATACAACAGCCTCAAGATCAACATCAGGCTGATGATATGCAGCAATGATTTCAACCTCTGGTCTACAGTCTACAGAAAACACACTAAAAACTCTATTATGAACGATATAAAGGATAAATTAGATATGATATGAATGATCTGATCATGATGAATTAAAAAATATGCATCCAGTGCTTCCACACACAGAGACACACAACCCAGCCACTGGCGCGGAGAAATGCACTCCTGGTATGAACGGCCAAGCGCCTGCGGACGGGCAACATATCGGGGTGCAGTTTTGCAGTGATGAATAAAAGCCTTAAGCAAAAATTAAATTGCAATTGCTCAGGTGTCCTTGAGCCACTGATGGGGAGCGTCTGCAGGTGAACGTGGCCCCTAATGAGAAGATACCATTGAGGAGATCAACAACGTGTTAGATCAAACTAAAGACAGCCATGACTATATCATGTGGGAGGAGGCAGGAAATGGAGACCGAACACTTATTTGTGTTCTCAGCCTGTGAAAGTTAATGAAGCCTGGAAATATGATCATTTTTCCTTCAAATATAGCCCGGCTAGCTCAGTCGGGAGAGCACGAGACTCTTCATCTCAGGGTCGTGGGTTGGAAACCCACATTGTGTGGAGGTGTTTTGAGAGGAGGGAAACCTCTGATTTGAGCGCAGTGCTATAGTTAATGCATAGTCCTATCAAACTTGCCCTCTAAAACACCTACATCTGATAGTAAAGCTAGAAAATTGAGAGAAACAAAATAAAATTGAGTGATACTCCCCTCCGACCAAACTGAAAACAAAGATGTTTAGGGGAAAACATCAAGAAAAAGTGACAGATTTGAAGAGTAAAGTAGAAAAATAGTGACAGAAAAAGAGAAATTTCAGAAAGAGAGACAGAGTTGTAAGCAGAAGACAATGGGCTTATTGTTGTGGGCGCATGCAAAATAAGATCCTTGTCCCCATCTGTTTGGATTTGTGTTCATATATGGTCTAAAGAGAGAGAGAGAGTGTGTGTGTGTGTGTGTGTGTTAGACAGCTTTCCAACTCAGTGCAGGTGTGCTGTTGATAGTTTTATCAGCGCTGGATCGAGGCTCCTGAGAGGAGGAGGAGAGAGTAGGTCGGAGTGGAAAGGAGAGAGAAAGGCAGCTTCAGTAATGATTTCGGTGTTTTTACGGGCTGTTCCATTCATGTCCCCTTATAGTACGGCGCAGAGCCAAAACACTGAGTGCATGCTCTCCAATTTATGTTACAACGTCATAGTTTCCCTCTAATATTACTACCTTTCTGACATGTTGCTCTCTTTGTGTGATGTTGGTGCAAACCTTGGAAAAACACAGAGCTTCGAGAACTCAAGTGAGAGTAGATTTAGATGGCAGAGCGTGGAAGCAGCTCGATTGCCAAGTTTCTCAACCCTGAGGCTTGATCTCGAGTCTGGGCTGGGTAAACAACCCAATCGCCAGAGTAAATGTTGGCATTGTACGTTTCTGAAAACCACAGATACATTATATTTGTGTGTTGTTATGAAGCAGATTTGTTGAAACTTAATGTTTCAACAATGCTGTGGTTAACACAGCTGTGGTTAGTTTTAGGTGCTTGGATATGGTGTGGAAAGAGATCATGTTTTGGCTTAAAATATCCGGTTTTGGTGCCACAATCAAAGCTGGAAATGCAGTGATGGTTTTGTAAAAAAATTAAAATTAAAAAAGCAGCCACTTTTTGTGGCACCATCCCAACAGGACACACAGGGATGTCTTGTTAAGAACAACCATTCTTGGCGGCACTATTCGTGGTAAAATCTCAAAGCAGATGGAGACGTAGCAATGGTGTTTTTCTTAAATAACCCATAAATTGAGGATCGGCTGCCTCCCCCAATCTGTTTTCACATTATCTGATTTGGCCCCCGTTCAAAAAAGTTTGGACACACCTGGCTTTAACCTTTTTTTATGGAGTAAATCTTGATTGCACAATGTAATGGCTACAGAATAATAACATATCAGCATTTAGATTGGTGCCTGCAGTTCTGTCTGCCATTGGGTACAACTTTGCAGGAAAATTAAGGCTCGATTTATGGCTCAGAAGAAGTGCGTCAACTATTGCACAACCAAAACAGGAGGATAGCACTTTTGTTTTCCCCAGTGGCTATCAGTAGCTACCCCCAGTAACGAAATGGTGTGATTGTAAGCTCTTTGTCGTTACTATCTCCAGTAGCAGACACAGCGGACGGAGGAAAAAGCAAAGTAACTGTGGAAACTGTGGTAGTTGCTCGGCTCTGAGGAAAACAGGAATCGATCCGGTTGTTTTTGAGACGGCGATGCCAACAATAATACCACTTGGAAACATTATGGAGGAGGGGGAGTTGAAAAGTGATGTTTCCATATCGTCCATTCAGAGCTCTTTCTGTGCTCTTGACAACTGAATGTACATAACTATCATTGTGTAAAATGCTCTTGAAAGTCAAAATGGTAAACCAGTGCATGTTTTAAATCCATTATTCCTGATAAAGGAAATTGCTTATTGTCATTATTAGGTTGGAATACTGGATTTTATGTAAACTGAGATCAGTGTTGAGCTTTTAACACACCAGTGCTCAGTAACTGGGGCTCCTCTGGTCAGATGCTGTGTGTCTTGTGGCTGTTTGGTGTGTGTCTGTCCTCTTGTACCAGCCAGCCGGATTTATATAACCGTTTCAGGCTCTATAAAGTGCCCAATAAACCACTTTTACTGTTAGTGTAGGACACTGAGCATACAGCTGGTGACCGCTACCACTCACCATACACACACACATGCACACGCACACGCACACACAAACAGACCAGTGACAGTCACATACTTCCTGGTCAGACACATTTTGAGGGCTGCTGGAGTCAGGACCTCTGCCAAACTCTAACCCCATGTCACCCCACCCTGCTGCCCCGATGACATCACTGCATAGCCCTGAACCACCAGTTCAGAAAGACCTAAAACATGCGCGCACACACAAACACACACACACACACACACACATGTGCAGGCGTCGAGAATGCAGGAAGTGCAGACACCATAACGAATACCACAGGGTCACATTTTGACTGCACACATACTGTACATGCAGAAATACACACACACACACACACACACACACACACACACTTGACCATAATGACTACTGCATGGCCACACTGCATTGTCAACACACACACGGACAGAGCCTCTTTAGTGCAGGCCGCTGCCTCCAAGTCAAGTCACTCACTTAAATTACAGTTTGTACAGTTTGTTTGTACATTTTTTGTGAATATTAAGAAAGGCGATCAAAAAGCCACAGTATTTATTCGTCTCTGTTTTCTATACTCGATGTTGAGATTAACAGATGGGCTCCAGACTCAAATGTTTTCTCAAAAGCCCAAAATCTAGGCTTTTCCCTGAAGAAACCAATAATTGAGTTAAATGTTAGAGTATTAAAGACCACACTACCCTGTATTGTTGCAGATCCTTGATTTGCAGTTAAAGCAACCCACAGTATTATGGGATGGATTCAAACGTAGCAGATTTGTCAGACAGACATTCATTCTGTGAACTCTACTCCAGCATAGTGACGAAAATAGGTTTCAATATAGGTAATGCTGTTTACGACAATTTCCCACCAAGCGGCAACCTCCTGGGTTAAAAAAATTAAAGCCAGCATTGTTGAAATGTAAAGAAATGTAAAGTTTCAACATATCTGCAACATAATAATGTTAAGTAACCTATCTGTGGTTTGCAGTAACACACACAGCCAACACTGAATCTGGTGATCAGGTTGTTCACGTAACCAAGCCAATGTGCAAAAAACTGCAGCTCCTCTTATGGCCACTAGGGGCTGGCCCCGTATGTGAGTCAATCTTTGTTCAACTTTACAGTCGAAATAAACATGTGTACAGTATTGTACAAAAAATGATGATTACAAACAAGCTAAAAGTGAATTGTGAGAATAAACTACAAATTAGTCTGGTGGTGTGTGTACAACTGATACTGTAAATAATACTCATTTTAATTATGGCTAAATCTATGAGTTTAAATAATAATAATAATTTATTAATAAACTGGTCTATAAAATGTAAGAAAATTGTGGGAAAATACCCATCAAATGATTGTATCTCAACAACAGTCCAGAATCCAAAGAGATTTAAGTTACAGAAAAATTATAATAAAAAATAAAAAAACCAGCAAATGCTCACTTTGCAGAAGCTGGAATCAGCGATTGTTGGGAGTTTCTGCTTAAAAACTGACATAAGCAACATATTTCTATAAAAAGTTTACACAGATCTTTCTCTGCCAAGTGAGCGCCATCATCCTAAAGACAAACTGACTAAAGGGATGCAAACAAAAGGCACACACACACGGACAGGAGGGGTTAAGCCGGCCGCTGTCATACACTGTCCTGAGAGGAATTCCCAGAATTCAAGTAAACCAATCAGAGACCAGCGTTTAAAATACTGGCTCTTCAACTGAAGAGGCCATCCTCTTCACATGCACCACCGTCTGTGAGAGTCCAAGTCAGTCATTAGTGCTCCCAGTGGACTAAAACACACACGTTACACTATCATGTAACACATCCAGCGTTAAAGACCCCCCTGCTCCTCAGACACCTAGAAATACACACAGAAACACACACTCAGACGCTTTGTCTTCCAATCTGACCTGTTTTTATGCAGATTTTTCACTTAAAAGTTTGTGAAAACCCTTAAATTGCTACTTAACGGTCACTTTCAGAGTCTGAACATATGGGACACACACACACACAGACTTTACAAAACACTCTTGAACAACCTTGAGGATCCATTGATGCTTGCAGACACCCCATCTTCTCATATATCGAGCGTGGAGACACACAACACACACACACTTACCCCGCTTCCCTAATTACTGTGTCCTGTGGGATGAGACACTCAAGCAGCACTTCACTGTTTGCATAAAGAAAAAGGTCTTTCTCACCATAGAGGGCAGACAGGCAGACAGACAGACAGACAGACAGACAGACGGGGGGGAAGAAAAGAAAACAACAATGAGAAAATGTTGAGAATTCAGACTTGATGGCCCTGGACAGGACAATCTGTTTGTGGTTTTTCCCTGCATAAATCTAGTTTTCGGTTTAGTTACAAGATTCAAGATTCTGACAGAAAATCACCTTTAGTTAAAAGCTCAAATAACATCATTAACATTCACACCCATTAGACTCAAAAACATACCAAAAGCAAACGTTTACATGCAAATAAAACTACTTTGGCATTCGGGACAAATCATTATTTTGTGTATGAGCATCTATTTCTTCATTCATAGCAACTTTTCATGTACCAACATATAAGCCAAAGGCATTCTCAAGTTTACCCAACTGGTTTTTGATATAGCGATAAAAGCCTAAAACCATTTTATCTTCAAGCTAAAGTGAAAATATCAAGTTTTTCATGCAACAACGGCGAAACAGCAAAAACGGATTCTAAAAAAACATCCTAAACATCAATCCAACATGATGCAGGTCTGACAGAAAGTAAAGAAAGACCAGAAAAGTGGACAAAAGGGGGAAAAGAAAAATGTTTGTCATGAGTGAAACAGGGAGAGGGAGGGAAGAGAAAGACCAGAAGTTGAATTGGTCGACAGCGCGGGAGGAGGAAGAGAGATTATCTCTCTCTAATGGCTAACATGATGACAGCAACGCTTTTCACCACCTCTATCTACACATCTAATGTTACTATCTGCCTTTTTCACAGACACAGACACACACACACACACACACACACACACACACACACACACACACACTTCCTCTCCTCCCGCAGACCTGTCAGTGTGCTCTGCAGCTCAGGTGGGTTTCAGACTTTAAATCCATGAAAAGTGTACAGTGAACCGGAGATGTCACCACATTGATTGGTCTTTACGAACAAGAAAATGTGGCAAAAAAATAGTTTCCACATACTGAAACATGTTTTTATAATGTCTAATAAAGAATCACATGTTCTTTTATTGTGAAATCTCCCTTTCCTGATCGTTTTTGTCTCTACTGAGAAAGACATGTCACACTTAATGACACTGGTCCAGTAAATGAAGGATACATTTTAAAAATGATGCATGTCTTTGGTTTTTTATGATTGAAGTTCAAAGTTCTCCCTGCCTCTGGGCTATGTGAGGAACAAATGGACTGTATCTAAATCAATGCGAGTTCAAAGGTCACTAAAAAGCCTTGTTAGGTCCACTGATCTGTGGATGTCTCGTCAAATAAGACAAAACACAGATCAAATCAACCACCTATAACCCACACATACACTCCATGCATGCATATTTATACATGTATAAAGTCACAGTTTTTGTCTTGTTGACGACTACTTTAATTCAAATATATATTTTGGTGGCAGTACGCACAGAGCCGGATAATCAGAATGATACTCACACACCACTTGATTTGCCTCCTGTGTGGTGCAGGTAATTAATTCCCACAGAAATTCAATTTTGAGGAAAAAATGTTTATTCCCACCCACACTTTTCACCTCTGCATCAATTTATTCAAAAAGTATTAACGTTTCACTCATATGGACTTCTCTGTGGCCAGGTCCTCAACACTTTTTAGTGTGTTTAAGAAATAGGGCACATATGATACAATACGTTTTGAAAATAAGGACCATTGAGTTTTTGTTACTTTACAATGAGCCATTTTATCTACATAGAGAGCCGGTCCTCATCTGCTGAGATCAGGCAGAAGCCCAAAATGGACTAATCAAACGCTGGCTCGATAGAGTCACTGGCGTCAGCAACCGCAGTTAGCAGCCCCTTCAAAACAAAAGCGATGTTTTTACGCAAAACTGCTTTATTCAGTGTTCAGTATTTCACTGGTTTTGTTGTTTAAGTGAGAAAATGATCTCTGCAGATTATTCGGCTCCTACGAAAACAAAATAAATTCTTGAGCAATAAAGACTGAAGGAATGCTAAAAAGCAGCAGTTTCAGCTGGTTGTAATCTGCAGTTGTCATCACTAGATGCCTCTAAATTTCTGCTAATTTGAAGTAATCATATATTGTATTCTGTGTCACGTGTCTATAAATGTCTTTGACAATACACCACTTCAGCGTCATGAACTACAATATGTCCTCACTCAGCTCAGGACATCCCAAAAAAATATTTTGCACCTCAGTGGGACTATTCCTTATAAAATAATGGTTAAATAACAGCTGACCTCTGACCTACAGCTGCCACCTACTGAACACAGTTTTCACAAGCCACACATGCTTAAAAAGGCCAACAAGCTAAATGTTAAGCACCTATATCATCTGTTATGCAGCTTTACCTCAAAATATGGACATCGTCCTCCTTGTGTTTATAATACCTGTCACAATCAAAGTGAACTCGGTCCTGCCACAGTTACAGTCAGACTTGTGTCAGTTGTTCAGCCTCCGGCTCTGATGGAGGCAGGCAGAGCCACTTCTCTATACTGAGAGAAACATTTGTGCAACATTTCGACCAAAATAGTCCTGGTCTGCACCGCAAAGCAAGAGAGCTGCCTTCATTTAGGCCGATGGGGTTGGCAGATCTCACACACACACACACATACACATATATATGCACAAACACACTGCACTTCACCACTGTCATATGGGAGCCAAAGTCATGAAATAAGCCCATTCTGTAAGAAGACTGTGACAGCGGAAACATTGTGGAGACAAAAAGTTCAAATGCAGCGAAGTCCACAACCCATTGGAGCAAGTTTAAAACAAACTTTTTTCACACTGACCTCTGATATGTGTGTGTTCACTGCAAAGTGACTCAAAATAGTGAAGTTCAGATCTGTTTAAATCCAACAAGCCCTGCAAACTTATGAAACTTCTCACAATTGTCACGTCAAAGATGACAGACCCCCAAAACTGACGGAAAATAAAAGGTTTGATGCATCACAGACAAAGCTTTGGCAGGCGGAAAATTACACTTCTTAAATCCCCATTACAGACCTCCACAGCATGATTTGAGTGCTTCTGCGGAGTGTGTAATTAAGCTACAATTATCTTGTATCGTTCAAAAACTTCTCTTTCAAAATTACTGAATCAAATGTATGTAGTTCCTACCTGTTCAGTTGTTGCTCAGCTCTCCAGGAAAAGTTTCTCCTCCGACCATTTGAAGCGCTCCAGTCCGAAAAGTGTGCCTCTCAGTCCGGCTAGGAAGCTACACACAGGTCGGTGTTTTTATCTCGAGGGAAACCCCGTCGGGCAGAGCTCCCACTGTGTCATGTACCTACTAAATCTTCCAAGTGTCACTTTTTGGACACATTAAACGTCATTCCTTTCAATTCTCGATCACCTTCACGTAGAAGTATCGCAGCAAAGTCCCAAAAGTCGGTTTATGTGCACGTAACACAGCCTCCGGCGGTTCCTTGGACCTGTCAGTCCCCCAAAAAGTCCCAAGTTGTCACGCAGAAATGTGGAGATCGAGTCAGAAATGAGTGGCACGCGCTCCCCGATGTGTGCTGCTGTGCGCGCGGTGTCCTCGGCAACAGGTGTCAGAAATAAAGTGAGATTTCTTCACTGCCATCACAAGTTTCCAAACGCTCTCCAGCTAATTACGCACGCAGGGAGGGAGGGGGAGGAGGAGGAGGGAGGAGGGAGGAGGGTGCTCTCCTAACTTTTTTTTTATCTAGAAACACGAGAGAGAAGTTTGAGACAGAGCGAGCGCGCGCACTGAAACAAAAGAAGTTGCCTGTTTGTGAGTGTGAGCAGTCTGCTCTGATGTGGGAGCTGCTCTGCCCACCGGCGGAGAAAGAGGAAGACAGAGAGAGAGAGAGTTTTACGCTGAAACACAAGAGGACACATGTGAGTCTCTCAACCAGGATACGCGGATAACTCGTGAGGATAAAACCTCTGTCAGAAGTGGGATTCGAACCCACGCCTCCATTCGGAGACCAGAAGTCCCATATCTGACTCTCGGGAAGGTATTTACCTTGAGTCTGGCGCCTTAGACCACTCGGCCATCCTGACAGCTTGATTGTCATATAAATTATACTCACGTTGTTGTTCCTCAACCAAATCTGGCCCCTGATAGGGTGCTGTGGCGCCCAACCATTTTCTCAATAAAAAATTCTCAATAAAAATAAAATGAGTCACACTGTTTTTGTACTTTGAGTATGCATAAGGTGCCAGAGTGCACAAAACAACATTAAATTAGAGCTTATTTTTCAAAACAAAGTACAAGTGCATGATCCCCGCCCCACCCAACAGAGGTCCTAGCTAAGCCCCTAATATCCTAAAATCCTTGAAATGTCCTACAATACCAGAAACGTCCTAAAATCCAAGACGTCCAAAAATCTTAGAAATGTCCTAAAATCTAAGAAATGTCCCAAAATCCTAGAACTGTCAGTTTAATAAAACTCACCTGTGCAGTTTGCTCAACGTTGGACCCTTTGAGACCAAAATTGCACGAAATTAGTAAAAATAAATAAATAAACATAAAACAACATAAAGAAAAAGTACTAAAACATTTCAATAATTCTCTAACGTAATTTTAAATATGTAATTGTGATAATTATAAATATAGTGTTTCCCTTTTTCCCCTCGTATGTTTTTCTCTAGATTTTTTTAAATAGTAATTTTCTAAATCCAATAATTTCTTGCAATCCATGGAACATTTCTTACTTCTTTACTTTCTTCTTCAGTGGCTAATTTCTTCCCATGTTTTTGAAAGAAACAGAACCAGTTTGCTCAGGTTTCAGGTGTTTTACATGTAGCGGGCATCTGAAAACAGCACAAGAAACCAGGATACACGGGTAGCTCGTGAGGATAAAACCTCTGTCAGAAGTGGGATTCGAACCCACGCCTCCATTCGGAGACCAGAAGTCCCATATCTGTATCGCAGGAAGGTATTTACCTTGAGTCTGGCGCCTTAGACCACTCGGCCATCCTGACAGCTTGATTGTCACATAAATTATACTCACCTTGTTGTTCGTCAATCAAATCTGGCCCCTGATAGGGTGCGGTGGCCCCCAACCATTTTCTAATTCTCAATAAAAATAAAGTGATTCACACTGTTTTTGTACTTTGAGTATGCATAAGGTGCCAGAGTGCACAAAACAACATTAAATTAGAGCTTATTTTTCAAAACAAAGTACAAGTGCATGATCCCCGCCCCACCCAACAGAGGTCCTAGCTAAGCCCCTAATATCCAAAATCCTTGAAATGTCCTACAATACTAGAAATGTCCCAAAATCCTAAAGTTGGCCTAAAATCCTAGAATTGTCCTAAATTACTAGAAAAGCGCTCAAATCCTAGACACGTTCTAAAATCCTATAAACTTCTTAAAAGCCAAGAAACGTCCTAAAATCCTGAAAAATGTATGGAGCTGCAGTGATGAGCTCAGCCTCATGAGGTAAAAGTGGCCCCAGAGCAAAGCAAGTGGAGTGTAACTGCGGTAAGCGGTCTGTTTGGAGTTTACAGCAGATGTTTTAATATTTTGTGTCATTTTGCCTGTAAACTCAGATTAAAGACTGTCAGATTTCTAATGAAAAGCTTGATGCAGTTCACCTGAGTAGCTGACTCAGTGCCGATTAGTAATATTTGTCAGTTTAACTCAGTCTGAACATGTAATCATGGAGAAACCTGCAGATGAACTCTATGTCCAGGGTGGGATTTGAACCTACAGCTTAATTTGGAGACCAGAAGTCCCATAACTCTTACTTAGGAGAGAGTGCACGGTTTAGTTTAGTGCCTCCGACCACTCGGCCATCCTGACAAGTATGAATATAAATAAACTTCACCTCAGATTTAACTTCATTTGATAGTTACTAGTTATTGTTATGAATTTACCCTTTACCCATAAAATAATTTTGCACATGTGGCTGCAGATTCAAATGTGTGGAAACACATTAGGGCTGCATGTGAAAAAATGTATTTAAGCTCTGAGGTTAAAGTTAAAATCCTGAACTTAAAAATTTATTTTTCACATGTGGCTAATCGTCTGTATAAATGCTGCCAACTCAATAGGGTGTATTGCTTCCAAAATACAATAAAATATGACTTATGCCAAAAATCAGCTAATTGATCAGTTTAATAAAACTCACCTGTGCAGTTTGCTCAACGTTGGACCCTTTGAGACCAAAATTGCACGAAATTAGTAAAAATAAACAAATAAACATAAAACAACACAAAGAAAAAGTACTAAAACATTTCAATAATTCTCTAACGTAATTTCAAATATGTAACTATGATAACTACAAATATAGTGTTTCCCTTTTTTCCCCTCTTATGTTTTTCTCTAGATTTTTTAAAATAACAATTTTCTAAATCCAATAATTTCTTGCAATCCTTGGAACATTTCTTACTTCCTTACTTTCTTCTTCTTCTAGCGGGCATCTGAAAACAGCACAAGAAAAGTGATGTTTCTCCAGGTTTCGTTAACCAGGTTTGCATGATTTTTTTCGAGGAGAAATTTGTTTTGCACATATTTTATCAAACCTCGGGGACGAAAACTGTAGGTAAAAGCTTTGTGAGGAGTGGAATCAACCCTGGCCCGCTCTGCCATCCTAAGGCAAATTTTGATTTGTCAAAAAGAGTTTCTGCAAGCTTTGCTCGTGTTACCCTGTGAAACCTTTTCTAACTCAACGTGAACCTGAATCTCTCCGTCCCTATCAGTGGCTGGGACATGGCAGCCGGGGGAGAAACCTTCTCTGAAAGCAATAAAAGTCGCAGGAATGCACAGACGGAGGGGGAAAAGAAGATAAGGAAAACGTCCTCGGTGTTGCTGGATGTTTGGACTGTCGGTGGCTAACAGCTTATTTTAGGAGCTCCACTCCTCTCACATTGTTTTTATTTCCTCTCAAAAGTTTTTCCTACTGCTCACTGCCTCCTTCTGTCCCGTCCATCTCGCCAGCTCCCTCCCTCTCCCCTCCACTCATCCCACCTACAGTCCAGTAATTCATTTACTTTACAAACCGTTTATTAGAGAGAATAATGTAAATGTCACAAAACAAGTTCAAACCACAACTGAAATCATTAATTATTAAGCTTGACAACATGTAACAGAGAGCGAGTGTGTTTCAAGTCGAGCCGCTGTTTGTTTTGGTCTCCCTCTCCTCTCTCTGTTTTCTCTTTCTCTCCGTCACCCTCTCCTTCTTTTTCTTTGCAGTCATGTGTGATGTGATGTGTGATGATTGAAACCACATCTACCCAAAGCCAACGCAGGCCCTCCCCACTTCCTCTGCAGTCACTCAACTTTTATTTCTCCTCCCGGTCTCTCGTGTGTCTCAGCGCTCCGTAGATCCCTTTAACATCCTGCTCAGTTGTTTAGTAGAGTAAGTTTTGAGTCACTGTATGTTCAAGAAAAATGTGTTGAATTCAACCTGATTGAGCCATCTCTACCACTCGGTTTACATTTGTTATTCTAAAAAAATCCACTAGGTGTCGCTTTGTCTTTAAATAGTTTGCCCTTTCAGTTCACCTCCGACAGGAAGTCAGTAACCAGAAAAATCACACCAGACATGAGGGCTCTGTGTGGCGTGATGTTCAAAGGTTGGCGTATTTATCTGACGTTATAGTTTCAAAGGTCTTACTGAACACATTTATGTAACTATATGATATGGGTAAAATATTTTTTAAAAAAAACACGCTCAACCAAACAGCTGTTTTGTCCTTTTATGGTAAAGGTAGTGAAGCAAAGCTAATAACATTAAAATGGACTATTTTATAAGATATAAATTAACTTCTGATAATTTATTGTTGTTAAATGATACATTTAATGTTATCCATTATATATACAATGAAAAAAATTATAAGTATGATTTAGATGTAGATTTTTTTTACTGTCTAAATGATTGCGTTGGCCTTTTATGGTAAAACTAGCACTGCTAAGATAATAAATTTACATTTTTCATGAAATAAAAAAGGGATAAACATTCACTGTTGTTCATACCATATATTTAACGTTATTCCATTATGTATTTGATGAAAGAAATTATATCAGTATGATACATCAAAGTACTTATTCTATAGCCACAAATTGATAAATGTTGATATAAGACATAACCAGCATTATAACAGTAAATGATCTGTAAATTTGATTTTTTCTTTTCTTTCTGTTTTACCATTACCATGAATGGCCATCTCAACTGTCTATATTAATTATATATATATATATATATATAAATGTGGAATATTAAAAAAACAGAGAGATTTTTGTTATTATAGCTCCAAGGACATAAAATTGTCTTTTTTTTAGTGGGGACCTCAAAGGGATATAGTCCACATCATATACAGTATACATGGAAAGACTGTGTGCAGAATGTTTTTTTTAACTACACACATGTTCAAATGTTATCTCAAGGACATCTGTGTTTTTTGTTTTGGATCACCAGTATCAGCAGGATCTTATCAACGCTCAGTCTCTGCAAAGAAAGGTGTGCTGGTGTGTGATAATGAGCTCACGATGGCTTTTTAACTGCATCAGGTCAATGAGCGGTTACGCTGCCACTTACAGAAAAGTGCCAAACTATTAAAACTTGTGCTGTCTCCAAATAGTATTCAGTTAGTATTGTGCACTCATGTTCTCTAGTATACTGTAGTTTCATGTACTTTCTGTTTTGTGATTAAATGTAGGTCTATTCATAGTTATGATTATGAAACTTGTCAATAATAGGGATGGGCATGACTGCTTGAGAACTCAAGTACTCAATTTGGACATCAGTATTTGATCAACATTACGCACAGCCGCAGATAAAGTTGTTTTCAGTCAGACGTCACTCGATCTAACGTTACAGGCAGAATGGCAACAAAGAGTAATGTTTGAAAAAGGCCAACAAAATAAACAAAAACCAATGTACAGTGTTTGCTATGTAATGTTAAAGTTTTATATCATAGCTAATCCATATAGTTTGCACTGCACAGAAAGGTAGGCTTACCCATTTTCGCTTTGGTCTTCATATCGAAACCTGTACATTTTTATTTGTTAGCACTTGATAATAATTTATCGAGACAGTCGAGTACAGAAATTTATAGAGAAGTTATAGTAGCATGTTTCATTTTATATTATATACAAACAAAACTGAAAAAGGAAATGGTAAGACTTTGTAAAAATTAAACTTCACAAAAGTAATAAGCAAAATGTTTTGTCAAATATTCAATACGTTATTGTGTATGTTTTGCTTTTAGGGTTGGTTTTGTTTTGTTTTCCAGCTCCTCAATTTCCACCGTGGGACAGCAGTATCAGTACTATAATTTGGGCCTGGTCCACACATACACATATATTTTTGAAAATTGGGTTTTTCTATCCTTCGTTCTAAAAAAAAAAAAAATTAAAATGACTCTGTCAAATGAAAATGCAAAACCACAATTGAAGCGCTGTCAAGAGCACGCAGAACCAAGTGATCTAACTGTAACCCTTAAGGCAAAAAAAGGAAAAAGAAGTGGCCAATCAGAAACCCCCTGGCTGCAGTGACACTGTGACTTCTGTAGTGTATTCTTACACTTCTGTTCCTCATGTAAACATGTAAAAAGTCCATCAAATCTGCTATTGCAGGAATTATCACTATCTAATATCTATTATATTATTTGCGACGCCTCACAAAGGAGATAACAGGGCACACTCTGCTGTCTCTCTCTACATGTCAGTACTGAAAACAGTTCATGAAATATATTCACCCTGGATGGAGTTTTACAAAGAGTTTTTTGTTTTCAGTGACCTAAAAAGCAGTTTACGTGGATGAAAAGCCAAAACACACAGCAGGGTTCCTGCAGCAGAAAGAAAGTAGGATTTCAGACTTTTTAAGACCTTTTTAATGCCACGTAATAAAATTTAAGACCCATTTTACAGTTGCCAAAATTGCAGAAAAAGGAATCATGAACTGACATAAATTACGTAAGATATGGAAGAAGTTTGCCTTATATCTATTGGGACATACTAAATGACTTTTTGGTGATGTTAATGCAATAGGCATTCTGTGATTATTATTAATATTTCAGTTACTAATTATTTTGAGCTTTTACAATGCAACATCAGAAAAACTATTCCTAAAAATCCTACTGACTGTGTCTTGCCATCTTTAACTTCTGAAAGACTGCGTAAAGACATTTTAATACCATATAAAGCTTTATTTTTTTAGATAGATTTAATGCCTTTTGAGACTTTTTTAAAGAACCGTGGGAACGCTGTATAAAAAGCTGTGCTTCAAAAAGTTGCCACGTACGTGTGAAAAAGGCCTTAGTCTTAAGCTATGTTTTGTGAAAACACGTTAACACATGTCCTTCTTCCACACATCTTTTTGGTGTTTAAATATGTTTGCGTACTTCATGACAAGAAGATGAAATGATGTCTGGCGCTCTGCTGGTTGTGTCTCAGTTCTTTCCTATCCATCTCTCCCTCTGTTTCTCCTTCACATAAATCAGGCAGTCATACATGCGTATCTCTTCCTCCTCCTCTTTCGCGCTCCGTTCATCCCTTCTGTCTCCCTCCACTGGCTTTTATTAGGACAGTAGATGGAGAAAGCAGAATCCTCCTCCACAAATCCAGGTATATACGGACACGCCGAGCAAAGCGTTGCCATATGTGAAGGTAAACACGGACACATATGTTACATTTACAGACTGTCAGCGATCTGCCTCTGATGTGTTTTATTGTGTGAGAAACAGAGCGACCTCTAATAGTCTGATGATGTTTTCGCTCGGCTTAAAAATTCTTCCAGTCAGAGGTCGAGCCGGGGTCGAGGTTCAAGGTCAGTCCAGCTGGGTCGGTCTGTTAAAGCCGATTTTCTAGTTGAGTGAACGCATTTCGCGGAGCTGCTGCCATATGCAGGATGCAAACCGTGAGGAAGTGTGTGAGGGAAGTTTCCACAGTTACTTTCCTGTATCAGCTCACCCTCAAAACACACACACATGCACAAATCCTAACTTTTTCATCTTTTCTAGTAAAAAAAAAATGTTACAAAACAGGTCAAGGTTAAAACTTTTCACACTATTTACACTTAGAAACATGGACTGACATCACTTTTTTGTGCCGCTTTCAGACGCTTTTCGCAAGTAAATCTTTGAGGACTGAGCATATTGGTGCGTTCTCTTTCAAAAACATGGAAAAAGACGAAGGAACTTGGTAAGAAATGTTCTGCAAATTGCAAAAGAAGCTTGGGAAAACTGAATTCATAATCATTAAAAATGCATATTAAAAATTATGATACTGAATGATCAGAGTTTTTAAGCACTACTTCTGGCTCATGTTCTTCATTTTTAACTTTCTGTTACATTTTTTTCATTTTCATGTAATTTTTGTTGCTCATTGCCTTCTTTGCATGTTTTTTGGGTTTATTTAGGTCCAGGCTATTAGACACTGCAGTTTTGGATGAGTTGTTGGACATTTAAGACAAGAGTAACGGTGTGGCTGATGTGTGTGTGTGTGTGTGTGTGTGTGTGTGTGTGTGTGTGTGTGTGTGTGTGTGTGTGTGTGTGTGTGTGTGTGTGTGTGTGTGTGTGTGTGTGTGTGTGTGTGTGTGTGTGTGTGTGTGTGTAAAGAACTGGAACAGGATAAGCCCTAGGCTGTGGAATAATGTCGTTATTGTGGGCGGATGGGAAAATAAACCACTAGTGACAAGATAAGAAGCAGTTTAGAGAAGCAGATAGAGAGAATGAGGGAGGCAAAAGGGAAGGATCAGGTCAGGTCAGAAAAAAATGTAGGGAAATGAAACAAAAGGAAGATGTTCTTAAGTCTGTCTTTATCATTTGCACTCCAGTCTGCAACTAAAAGACAAAAAAAAAGACACAAACAAATCAGCCGTTGCCTCTGTGATATATCTAACAAACACTCACCACTGTGTGAAGGTGTTTGTGAACATATAGCCCTTGGCAGGATTAATAAAGTTGTCTGTATGTGATTGAGGATTAATCGTAGGAGTCACTAGACGGTTATACTTTCGTGCTTTATATGGCATTCTTTTTTTATTTTTGTATTTTATTGTGAAATGCTTTTTCACCTCTTCCAGACTATGAACTTACTTCAAAAGTAAAAATATATGAAAGGAAAATTACTCTTTGTTAAACTGCTTATAACTCATGTTCACACACAAAACGTACAACAAGAGGACATTGCTGTAAGAGGACAGCTCACCCCTAAATGAAAAACACATATTTTAACTCTTACCTGCAGTGCTTCTTATCTCTCTAGACTGTTTTGTTGTGACTTGCAGAGTGTTGGAGATATCTGTCTGCTTTCTCTCCAATATTACAGAACTAGATGACACTCGGCTTGTGGTGCTCAAAGGTAAACTGTTCCTTTAAGGGGTCCCAAGTCAAAACAAAGTTGGGAATCACTGCTACTGCTCTCACCTGTGAAACATTTCACAGAGATCAATGAAATGACAAACAGAATCCTTTCACAATAAAATAAAGATAAATCAATATTTTATTCCATTCTCTTATTCCCATTTTCAATCCAAGTCACAGTGAGTCGTCACCGTTCCAAAACATTATCAGTATAAAACAGACAACAAAATACTGGATTTACAACACGAGCTCATATCTGAGGGAGTTTCATTCCAAAATAAGAGCCTCTTCATTATCACTAAAGATTTTGGCAATTTCAAACTGGTATCATTTCTCCTCATAAAACAGACACATGGAATATTTTGGAATGAAACTCATCTGCTTTTCTAATACACAGCATATTTGTGTTCTGATTGTTTAAAATCAGATCTAAGTGTGCGTCGTAAATCCCCATCTCCAGGCTTTGTCTCCACCAGGTGTTTTTTTTTTTAAGAGAGCAGCGCTCAACAGCTGCACGTGGCCAGTCATGGCTGCAGCACTCACTACAGTATAAGATTTTTTAAAAACCTGTTTGAGGAGCTTGATTGAAGTTGAAACAATCTGGACCACTGGTGCTCTGTGCTGTTGGCGTTGAAATCATGCTAAGGCTGTCAGCGCTGTGGGAAACATGCATCAGAGTGTCATTTCCACTGTAAACAACAAGAACAAGAAACTGGTTCTGAGAAATCGTTCCCGGTGGACACAGAGCCTCGTGTAGGTGCAATATACGTTCCCAGTAACAGTCTCCTGCTTACGGAACAAATCTGTGGTTACTTGCAAATCACAAAAAAAGAGAGAAGTCTGACACATTATGTAACATACCAACCAATAACATGACAATATTTTCAATTAAACAAGATTAGTGTTTTGTATATATTACCAAAAGCAAAAAAATATATAGCAATTATTTTATATTCCCTACCTCTCCAGGAAAAAAAAGACGTTTCAGTAAGATTTCTCCACGTTAACTCTAAAGGGATTGTCACAAAATGGTAAGTGAGGGATTGTCTGAACACAACCTAATTCAGCATGAACTGTTAGGTTGAAAAGAAACACAAAACATCTACACTGCTGTGTTTTAATAAAGGGAGTATTGCGAGATTTTGTGCCTTTCATCAATAATGGGGGGAAAAATAGATGAAAGCGTCCCCTGACGAAAGCTGTGTTTCTGTTAATTAATGTTCTCTCTTTACAATATACACAACTATCCAGAGATTACTGCGGAAAGAAACTGCAAGTTTTCATCAGAAAAAAACAAGAAATGGAGAAAAAAATAGAAACTAAAAGTTAAAAAGATAGCAGCAAATGATGTAAAGAATCAAAGGCAGCTGAAATAAACACACTTTTGTGTCTGAACCAATCAAATAAGAATGTGGTAACAGCGTGTAAGTCTGGCATCAGAAACAAACCTGGCAAGATCGACTCACTTTCACCCTTTTCATACAGTTTGAAAATATTTTTTTCCCTCATATAATACATCAAGTCACAATTACAAGTCCGCTGATTGCCTGGAAGGACAGAGGATGGCCGCTGTGAAGTGTCACAGATGGCGAGTGCAGTGGAGGCTCCTTCTGAGTCGGAGGAAGATCGTGTTTAACGTCTCATAAACATCAACTATTTCCAATTAACTTGCATGCCAACAGAGCACTTTGAAATAAAAAATTGACAATTATTCCATCAGATGGCACCGCTTCTTTGAAATGACAGCGACTAAAGACACGGTGAAAGAACATTTTTCTGTGATAAGATGATTTTTTTTCTTTTGTGGATCCCCTTTTTACATCAGTGAAAATGAGAGTGAAGAGCAGGTGGAAAACAAGGTCTTCATCCTGCGATTTTACTCGGGGATCACGGTCTGCTTGCTTTCTGACTCTGCGTGCAAACTAATGTGTGTGAGCTTCTTTGTGTTTCTGTCCGTGTGTGTGTGTGCGCACTCATGTGTCAGCAGCTGTCCTCCAGAGCGTTGACCACTTGTTCCAAAATGTCGGGGCATCGGTCAGCGATCTGCTGCAGGACCTGGTTGGCGTACTCCTGAAGCTCCGCCCCCTCCCTCTCGCACAGCGCTAACTCCGCCTCCAACTAAGAGAGAGAGAGACAGATGAGAGAGATTTTAGACGTTCTGTAAACCAACATGTCGCAACACAGTCAACACAGTAACATGGCATTCAAAGGGACATTTCAGCCCCAATTCAAAAATAAATCCTTCATACTTGTAGTGCTTTTTTGTTACCTTTAAAAAAGGCTGTATCTGACGGATCAGATTTGGCTGTTCTATTCGAAGATAATGTTATCTCAGAGCCTTACAGTGTAGTCTCTCTTTCTTTGTGTCCAGTATCTCCTCTGTGTCGCTGCCTGCATGTCTGCACCTGCTTGTACCAAAGAGTAGTGTGAAAATAAAGAGCACTCACGCCACAGCAAAATCTGGAGACTAAAACATCCCCGGGAGCACATTGCCCCGGACACTGAATAGCAAAAAGACTGCTCAACTTGAAGCAATCTCAGTTGACTGAGAGGTCTCCTACTGGTGATTCAAATCTCTGACTTTCAGGGTGCAGCCCTTCCTTCAAACAGAGCTCAGTTAGCTGTTTCCAGTTTTATTCTAAGCTAACTGACAACTGGACACAACTTAACCTTTGATGAACATTTGCAAGTGTGGTGTCTTATCATCCAAGACGATATAAAATAAGCATATTGCATCAAAAGTAGAGCTATATCTTTAGATTCTTTCAACTACGTTGCTCCTTTACGATGAGAAAAAAACCTGAAGACGGACATGAAGGAAAGATAAAAGACTTAACTGATACGATTCAACATCACAAGCAAAGGCAGAAAGACAAAGTCTTTTCACAGCCCCCTGGATGATCATGAAGCATGTTTTCAGTGGCACACACACACTCACACATACACACACACGCATATCAGACTGTAATCTGAAAACACCACAATGTAGTTCTTTCTGCCTGTACAGAGTGGAACATTTCTGTGAGAGAGCGCTGATGTTATTTTCTTTGGCTGCCGCCGAGCTGAGACGTCAAACCTAACAGACTTAATGACCAATACATCTGTATCAATAAGAGCAACTCTCAAACAGTCATGTAACACAAACCCACATTTATGTTGGGGTGTGTATGGTGTGTGTGTGTGGTGTGTGAGGCCTGGGTCAGATATTGGCAAGATATTTCCTCGTTAAGTCTCAACCTCCTCTCTCTGCTCTCATCTCTTAGCCAGCAAATCTCAGTGACATTTTATATTACAGTGGCTTAATTCATGTATAAAACTGCTGTGAGTAATAATACTGTTAATGATTAATGAAAATGTACCCAATAAATCACACATAAATATAGCCCCTTATCCATATATTATGTTGTTAGATTATTTTTGGAGAGTGTGTAACTGTTTCTTTAAAAGTGATGTGAATATAAAAGAAGTTTAGGTCAGTTTTCACACATTGCTTTGGCAATACCTTGTGTAATGTTTCTATGGATTTTCAATTTTGATTTAGTGCTTTTGGTTCGAGATAACAGATTTGTAAGCAGAAGGCCTGTGTTAAAAACTATGTGTGTGGACATTTATTAGGCAGGCATGCTCAGCTTATGGGCCAAAGTGCTGGGTGGTCTACCAACCATTTTCTAGAGGACCGAATCACTGATATCGTGCTGAGAACAATCGCTTTGGGTAGACAGCTGGGAATTAATTTGACATATGTAACTTTTTTATTTCTGTTGTCACTTTCTGACATTTCTTTTATTTTATGTACTATGTTGCTTTGCTGGTAAACCAAATCTACCAGCTCGGAAGCTAAACGACGTACTGATGTGGAACTGCCTTAGCAAAATGTATTTTAGTCAGCTAAAATATTCAATATCAGATCAAGTGAGTGCTAATATTTTCTTACCTTACACACTGACCAATGAAGGCAGCGGTAGACCAGTAATTCCAGCGTTTTTTGTTCTAGTGGCTTTGAGATAACAGCTTCAGTTCCCCCTCTGAAAAGGCTGTCTAATGACAAGGTGGTATATAAATATAATGTACATTTAAACTATTTTTTTTTTTTCCTGGGAAGTTACTGTAAACAAACATTGTTATTTGGTCTGTTCACAATTATTTTTTTTTGTACTCAGGATTTAAATAAAGTGCCAGAGTGCATAAAAAAGCATCAAAACTGAACTCATTGGCAAAGCAAGTTAAGCTGATTATTGAGTTGCCTTCTGGGAAATTTGGGCTTGGGCCGTGCTAAAGAATAAAAGTAAACTTTGATCTTTTTTTTTTTTAAGCCTCCCTCTTAAAAAAATACCCTAACTTGATGGAAGGGATACACTGTGGAATATCCCTTTAAATTCATGTAAGATTTATACATCAATTTATCAATATGGCGATGTCAACGAAGCCTATTGAACTAAATACTGCAGTGTAGTTTAAAGTGCAACAAAAATATAAACAAACTTATACAGAGAATAATATTTAAAACAAATTACTTACTTTGCATGCAATAAAACAGCTTTATATATTGAATATTAATATTCATAAACATCTTAAGTTATGGTACACCAAGATATTACGTATTTTTTTACTCTTTTTTTTTCCATTTTAATGGTTTTGTAATTCAAATTGTGTTGTTTGAGTAATTTCTCTGTACAACACCTTAAACTTTCCTCTGTGTATGAAATGTGCTTCATAATTAACGCCTTGCCTTTTGTTTAGAATATCCTTGTAGTCTGTATTGGTGCTTATATTTGTGTTATCACTGTACGCCAACATGAAGCCACATAACAGTCATATTCTGCATGTACACTGCAACAAGAGCTTAGCAGTATTTGCAAATACTGTTTCTGAGAGACAGAAGGAAAAAGTGAGAAAGAAGACGATTGAGGAGAGAGTAGAGATGAGGATGAAGACAAGGAAATTAAAGGAAAAGCCAGAAAAATGGATAAAGTGAGTGAGGAGAGTGTAATGCTGAAGTGTGTAGGTGTTTGCAATATTTTATTATCTACAATGCCCAACCATCCTCAAGCCAGTATTCAAATTGTGAAGCATACCCATTCCTTGACATATTTTCCACGTGTCACTATGTGTTTGCAGGTAATTCAACTTAATGACTCTGCATTTTAGTTGCAATCCCCCAAGAAAACACGGCAGTAAAGATAAGGTCGTGAGATGATTGAGAAGAGATAAATGGTTGAGTGTGTGTCTGCTGTCTTCTGCTCTGGGCCTCACACAGCCTTGACCTTCACCCGAGAGATGCTTCAAAAAGGTATTTGGAAATCAAGATTAAATGGGTCAAACACAGCGCTAATGCCAGGATCATATACGCTGAAGATGCAAACTATAAGAGATACTGTCATGATATTAAGTTACAACACTGCCTGCATAATCAATAATCAGCTTGTGACTGATACAACTCTAATAAGGGAATCAATAAGCGATATTGGCTTTTGTCTAGATTACTGCTTGTGTCCTTGTAGTATTATTATGTGTGTTTTTTTTTATAATATTTTACTTAATTCAGCACTGAAAGCTTTAAATATATCAACTCCGTAATTGAAAAAATGTGGTGCTAAAGTGTAAGTTGGGCACAGATATGGAAACTTTGGGATTGACTCTACATTATTTTTCTTGTCCAAAGTAATTCCAGCTATCTGGCATACATGGAGGAAGAGACAGAACGCAGGGAAAAGTAAGAAACGTGTGTGATGGTAAACAAATCCTCGTGCATCAACATATTAGAGCTACATCAACAGCTAAAGAAAATACATTTAAAATAAAGTTACATTACGTGACAGGTTATCCAAAGACGATCACTGCAACGATATCATTACATGCAATACAATTTCATTGTTTTTGCAGAAGTTTCAAGGACTTTTCACGACTTTTCTAAGCCCGGAAAAACAAGATCGTGGAATTGCATGACTTGACATGACTTCAGAAATCTGAGAAAGTACAACAGTAGCACAGTTGTACAAAAATGGTTGTAAGTACTGTTCATATCCTATTATTCATCTTGTAAATTATAACAATCTGTAACAATCATTATATGCCCTAGCAGAAAGATCCCGACCCCCAGCATGAGATGATCTAAACAACCAATCTGATGGTGAAATCCAAGAGTACAAACAAGGTAAAAGGGCACGCACATCCAAAGGACTTCTACAGATGCAGGATCAAAAATCAAACAAAGGCAAGAATCAAACAAAGGCGGATCTTTTGTTTGAAAGTTTATACCCGAAATCTGCATGTGTGCACTCACAGTGCCGTTAGAGGCTGAACTACGAAGCAGTTCTGCAAAAAAATCCTAAAGGCTTTTTTTTTTTTTTAGATAATATGGTTAAACTGAGGACATGTTTAAAACCTGGCTGACTTCTTGTCCTAATGAATTTTATTGCAAAGCTGTGTCGAACAGAGTCGCAACATCCTTAAATCACCACAATTAACCAGGTGGGAAAAATGTTCTCATAACTGATATGAATGGGAGCCAAAAGTAGAAAAATAAGACCCAGGTTTCCCCAGAAAGTAATCATAATTTAATCCTCCGTCCCCACGCTGCTAAGCAATAAACCTTCTCTCTTGCTACGTGCGCTTCACGGCTCATTTATGGCCCGAAGAAATTAAATCTAAACAATGTTGCATGATTCTAGTTATGAGGTAGAGGTTTGGATGTTGTGACTCCCATGGATCACGTGTCATGTGATCACAGTGTGTGTGTGGTCACAGAGAAATGTAGATGAAATAATAGAAGTGGGCAGAGAGTTGGTGTCGCTGGATTCATGGCTTTGAGTGTGTGTGTGTGTGTGTGTGTGTGTGTGTGTGTGTGTGTTTATAAGTTGCATCAGTGTAGGCTGTGGGTGTTTAACATGACAGATGTGTGTGAGTACACATTGTGACGCTGAAGTGCATGTTGCAAGCTCAAATTCTGATTTACTGAGTGACAGAGAGGATTGTGGGAAGCAGAGATAGATAGAGGGTAAGGATGAGATATGTGTGTGTGTGTGCGTGTGTTTGTGTGTGTCTCCTGGCCCCCGATAAGGCAGATAATGATCCATCACGATAATGGAGCTTTAATGGCTGCAGTAAAAATCATCTTCAACAAAACCTCTCTCTTTTTCTCACACACACACACACACACACACACACACAGGTTATCAGCTTGGGAATGAGGATGAGGTGTGTGTGTGTGTGTGTGTGTGTGTGTGTGTGTGTGTGTGTGTGTGTGTGTGTATGTCTGTACACTGACCCCTCAACACACATTGCAGGGCTTGAACCTCTTTGCAGAGGAATGCTAATGTTTTCTGAAGAAACCACAACTCAGCAGAGAGCGATAGAGACGGAGAGATTAACAGAGACAGAGACGCGTAAAGGTACAAATATACGATCTAACTGGAGGGCATTAGTCCATCCTGAGCAGGTCAACAGCCTGATGCGCGCACACACACACACACACACACACACACACATCTAACAAACTTACTTCATGACAGTTTTTACATTTACAGATGATTCGGAGGCCAGAGGTCTCTTTTTATCAGAAAACTGTCTCCGTTCTCTTCGCTGCGGTGTATTTGAAACAGTTAACTTCACCCTGTTTTGACTGGTTTAGGGGAAATGATGTCCAATGAATCATGAGGTCTGGTCCCAAGTCTCCATAGATCTTACAGTGAGGCCCACTGACCCACTTCCAACAATAATGTAGTTACTCCTTTAACTTACTCTTGACAATGTTACAGAATTTCTTTCTGTTTTATTTAGAAGTAAGAAAAGTTATTCTGACAAAAATACTGAGCCTGGTTTGCCTTTTATGAATCACAGAGGCGAAAACAAGCACAAAAAGTTGGATCATGAACCAGGAATGACAATTTGACGGTTTTACTTCCAGCTTTTCACCTGAAAATAGCTCTATACGACACACAAACACATCTATAGCCTTTTATACACAGACATTAGATTAGATTAAACTTAATTAATCCCAAAGGAAATTGAAGTCTAAACCATTACTCCACTATATCTTTCTATAAATAGCTTTTTGATGCTATATTAATGCTATGAATGTCATATGCAGCAACATCAATGTAGTTTTTTTAATTTTTTTTATTAAGAAACCATGGAATACCTTTAACTTTTGGATGTAATCAGTGCTACCACGTGCAAATTGTTACTTTTTGTGATGTATGCTTCAAGTCTTAAAATGCAGTGCAAAAGCAAAACAACTTTTTTCCTGTATTCCTATCCTGTTCATACAGTAGGGCCATTTTCCAGCATTAACAAACAGCACTTTGGGTACACATTTTATCCAGTCTCAACCAAGTTTGGAACATAACATGTTCAGATAATAGTGAAAAAAATGGTTTTATTATTTTTCATATATTCCAACCTGTTTTTCAATAACTGCATGACTGCCTTAAGATAAGTGTGTAACAACTACAGTGACAGAGCTGCACTGCCTGGTGGAAAATGCGTAGGGGAAAAAAAAATCATAACTGAGGTGAAAAGGTTGACTGTTTCGAAAAAGAAAAAAAAACCTTTATGACAGACTCTTATTTAAACAAAAGCAGCAGGAAGACATAGGGGAAGGAGAGGATGAGGGTCAGGACACAGAAAAAGTCTGGAGGGCAAAGTTTGACCTAATATTCCTCAGCAATAGCATACCAAGTTGCATGAGCAAAGATACGATCGGGAGGTTTAAAAAGGCTCCAGACTCCTCAGCGGCAGCCCTGAGCGGTGCTCTTGCAACACCATTATGAGTGAGAGCAAAGGGATAAAATGTAATGGGCCTGTATTGGCTATTATAATCCCTGTCTCTCTTCCTGTCTCTATTTAAACCATTAGGTTCTTACAGGCTTACACTGCAAGTAGACTGCTTTATAAGTTGGCTGCCTGCGCTGTGCCAAGCCCAAAAGCGCCCGACCGAATGTGTGAGTGAATGTCGTAGTCCAGTCATGTTGCAGTCCAGGAAGCGCAGCTTAAAACACAGACTAACAAGCTGCAGTGGGAATAGAGCTTGAGGACTTGTACCTTAAACTGCTCCTGGAGGACTGAAAAATACTGCGCTGCTTTAGCGCTAACAGCTGAAGAAAAATAAAAGGGAAGTGTGTGTCGTGGGCCATTCAACATCACTTGGTTATTTTATTTTAATAGGTTATTCAATCAGCCAAATTGACTGTAGGAACATATTCATATTACAAGATCAGCCTCTGGGAGCAGTTAGTTAGGAGGGGATAGAGAATCAAACACTGAAATCTGGGAGCTCACCACTGTCCTGTGCCTTGCTCGTGAGCGCTTGGAATTTAAAACTATTAGTTCAATTCTCCAACATTTACTCGAGCGCCTATTAAAGCAAGTTAAGCTACAGATAGAAGTGGGCTTGTGTGGTTACTATACTGGAACGCCTTCACAGAGAACAGGGGAATTATAGAGCATATAAAAAAAGACTTAAACTGTAAACTGCCCCTCTAGGAGTAACAACACAAGGCTGGACTTACGGCACTAAATGGCTGCAGAAATAAACAGCAGAAACAGACTCCAGCATTTACTGTGTATAGGTGTAACCTCCCAGTGGGACAATCTAGAAGGAAACTGATTCACGGTGTTAAAGAGGACTTGTATGCTTATTCTGAGGTCCGTACTTGTATTTTGGGTTTCTACTAGAATATGTTAATATGCTTTAATGTTTAAAAACACTATTTTTCTCATACTGTCTAAGCTAGAACTCTTGTATTCACCCTCTGTGTGAAACGCTCTTTAAGCCCCACTCCCAAAAAGCCAGTCTGCTCTGGCATTTATGCTCTGTCATAGCAGCTGGGGACTGTAACGGAGAGGGGCGGTACTTTCTATTGTGAAAAATCACTGATAAAAGATCCTAAACATGCGTGGACATGTTCCAACTTGAATTTGATTAGAAATCGGTCAATAATTATAAACTTTGGCAATTAAGATTATATTTTCCTTTACATTAGCATGTAGCTACATGTAGCACTGTATGTAATGTAACAGATAACCATATAAATATGTCAGGAGCTGACGACAGCTTGTTGAGAAGGTAGGAAAAAAATGTCACCAGAAGTTCACTCACAGGAATTACAATTATTTGAAACTTTGGCCACGTTTTAATGAGTGTTCAACATTGTAACATGGCACAGAAAATTTAGGCCCCATATAAGGTTGTATGAGAAAATAAAAGAAAATGCAGTTTACAGACACATAAATATCAAGAGTAGTTTGACTTAATCTAAACCAAGCTGCAAAGCCTGTGGCCAATGATAAAATTTGGGAGCATAACTGAAGGAAAGAAAGGTATAGAAGGTAATGATCAACCTGTTCAAACCAAAATAGAATTTCCCTCTAATTGTTGATTTATTTGGCCAAAAACAATGGCCAGGAAAAACAGAAATAGTACAATGTATACAGTTGAAATTGTATTGCCATCCCATAAAACAACCAGCACATACGTTCTTTTCTTGTGTGCTGAGCTGAACTGCCAACCAGAAGATTTGACTCACTCGCTCTGCTGTTGATTTAACATGCTGAATTGGCAGAAAAAAAGCAGGCAAGGGTCAACAGTGTGGCACACACCAAAAAAACTTGGGCAAGAAATGCTCACCAACAGCCGCACGATGATCGACAGGGGCCTCGGATTTGCTCATTTATGATGACCCGCACATAACACGAGCCAAACTGCAAAGCCACCTGCTTGTATATCATTTTAATAACATTTTTAAATGAATAAAAAGACAGAATGCAAACTGGTGAGGAAAATTGTTTTTTGCATAATAAAGCAACTAT
This sequence comes from Plectropomus leopardus, assembly GCF_026936395.1. Lineage (NCBI taxonomy): Eukaryota > Metazoa > Chordata > Actinopteri > Perciformes > Serranidae > Plectropomus > Plectropomus leopardus. Next base: position 12,996,116 of record NC_142197.1, on the reverse strand, counting down.
ACAGCCCATCAATAATTAATGTTATTGTGGTTGAGGGAGCCGCAGTCTGCGCCATGATCGTTAAAAAATACATCTTCGAATACATTAATATGGATAAATAAAATAAAATGTCTGGAACAAAAAAACAAGAAAAAACGACTACAATACATCCTCAGTTAACACAAGCAGCTTCTTTTACAACATTTTCTTTGAATTTCTTCTGCATAAAATTTCCATCCTATTCTCTTTGTCTGTTTTCTCCTCCTGCCCTTCACAAAGCCTCAACTACCAACACAACTTCAACCACTTATTTCATGTGCAATTCTGAATATTTGGCTACAAACCCCAGTGCATGCATCACAATGACTTTACAGCTGTCCGGGAGAGGGAACTTGACCTTGTCAAAGGAAACGTTTGCAGCAGTAATGCAGGAGACATACATGAAGCTGCCATTGCAAACTAAAATTTAACAGCTTTAGATAGAGACGAGAAGAGTGTGAGAGTGGAAAGCTTGTTTCCGTGTGTTCATTTAAGTCTGTGGCCTTCACCTGTCACCATCACCAGCTTGTCTTTCCATTACAGACAACAGTGGACGAAGAGACAGAGAGGTAGAGGATGGAAAAGAAAAGGCAGTGATTGAAGTGGGAGTTATATGAGCGTGACAGAGAACAGATTGATCCAGAGTGAGTGACAACAGCAAAGGAAAGATGGAGAAAAATAGAAAGATTTGAAAGAAAAGAGAAAAGGGAGTGAGGAGGGAAATCAAGAGGAGGGGGAGGACAGTGTGATAACTAGAGACAGAGGGACAGATCAAGGGAGACGGACGACAAATGCATGTAAAAAGAGGTCGTCTGGTGAAGCCATTAAGACTGGATTCAATAAATCTGCATAAAAACCCAGCAGTTAGTCTGTAATGACCAGGCCTGTGTGTGTGTGTGTGTGTGTGTGTGTGTGTGTGTGTGTGTGTCTGTGAAATGGGCACTGAGGGTCGCACATGTGTGTGGGTGCGTCTGACTGTCTCTCCTTTTGTCTATGTGTGTCTGAGTGTGTGTTTGCAGTGTGTGTGTGTGTGTGTGTCTAATGGTTGTCGAGGACCTCTGCATCATATTTAGAGAGAAAACAATCATCCTTGGAGCAGGAAGCAGAGCTGCCTAATGAAAGCCAAGAGAGACCCCAGACCACAACGCAGCACAAATGGATGGGTCTGACTCTCTGCTCGAGACAAACCTCTCCTCCTCCTCCTCCGCCCTCTGTCTCCCCTCCACTCCATCCACTCTTAACAATTTCTTTTGCACACATAGACACTTTTCCTTTGCATCGTGGTGGCTCCTCGAATATGATTCAACGCACTGGTACTTGCGTATCGTGCTGTGAATGGCTCAGGCTGATCACATCCAGGACATGACCAAACTGTACACCTCTGCCCGTCCTCTTTCTCGCAATGAAGGAGACCCAGCTACCGCTTTACAAAGTCACGGCCGTTTGTTGTCCTTGTTTCACAGTGGTTGGACCAGCTCCCAAGTGACACCAGGACAGCAGAAATATCACACACCTTCAGCTACAGCCTGACAAATCATTGTGTCAGGCTGGACCCATTAAAAACAAAAAATACTTCATAAACCAACCTTTTCCTCTATCTCCTGTTGTCTCTAAATCTAACACTGGAAGTAGATCCTTATATTTGCTGATTGTACGATTTTTGCACTATTTGGGTTTCGCCAACATGCACTTACTGTATGTCGCTTTGGATGAAAGCATTACCTTTATAAATGTAATTTAATATGTTGGGTGAAAGAGTACTGGTTTTTTAAGGTTTCTGAGGCCAAATCCAAATGAAGTCACAGGTCAAATGTCTTCTCGAGTAAATTGCAAATTAAAGCATTGAGCATTATCCCTGTAAAGCTATATAAGAAATGATTTTTTATTCTAGCAGAGTCTAGAGTTTAGAAAGTCCTTTCAGTGCAGAGGCCTTATCATAAAATTATTCAAGCTGTGTGGCCATGCAAGGCTTGCCTGGCACCATCTACATATTTTTTATTTGTTAGTGGATTTTATCAAAGTCTGACCAGGATATTTTTTCATCCAAGTCTCAAGTCAAGTATCCATTCAAAGCAGTCAAGTCTAAGTCAAGCCATAACTTTTTATGAATCAAGTCTGAGTCAAGTCCAAGTATAAAATCCAAAGCCAACCTATTCATGCACAAATTAAAAAAATGGGGGGAAAATATCAAAGAATTTCACACTAAAACAATCATTTATACCTCTCTTCACTTCTTATAATTTACATCAGTTTACATAAACATCTCTCTCACTGTATCTCTTTCCTTTGTTTAAATAAACTCTCTGCTCCTTCATTTCAAGATTTGAAAAACTTCATTTTCAATCATATGGTGACAGAAAATTGCCTTCAGTTAGGGGCTTGAACAACATGAAAGAAAAAAAAAGCGTTCATACCTATGAGACTCACAAAAATATAAAACTGCACAAAAGTTCCATAGCTCAATAAAAACATGTGCAAAGCTACATTAAAAAAGTAGAGACTATTTCGCCTTGTTTCAAAAATATATCGCACTGCGAATGAAAGAGTTCTTGTAAGTTCTCCTTTTGGCCAGAGGAACTCTGAAACGTTTGGCTGAAGGGAGTAGCTGAAACATGTGGTGAAGGGGTGCGAAGTGATGCAATCTGCTTTTCTTTTTACCGCCCGGCTGTAAAGTTCTTATTGTCTTATTTATGTCTTGTCCTGGTTTCAGCCACCACACCAGAGGAAAATGTTGGCATTGAATATTTCTGCAAACCACAAATATGTTACATACATATCATATCAGCGTGTATTGTATCGCGCATGCTAAGCTTCCGACAACTATTTGAAACCAACAACCTTGTTGCTTCTTTAGAGAGTCGGCGCTGTTTTTCCTGCAGCTTTTTATTAAACAGTGTAGTTTTGTGGGGACTTGTCTGTTTCTTTCTGCTAAGGATAGTGCCATTAAAAGCAGGTATTTTAAGCTAAAACGTGATCTTCTCCTTAACATAAAAAAGGGTTTCCTGTGCTTAAACTTAACCACACATTACAAATCTACCACATAACAATGTGCAAATTTAAGGTATCAAAGGTGTGCAGAAGTGTACGTTTATCCTGGCGATTCGGTTTCAGATTTATAGAAACACATTTTTTTTACACAGATTTCAAATCGATTTATGTTTGCAGCTTACATGTGAACTACTCTGAGGCAGAAGGGCAGAACCATCAGACAGACAAGCAAAGAGAGAGACATACACTGTCACAGCAGTCGCAACTCCAGTGTTTTTATCATTGGGAAACCTTCTGTCACCCACACCTACACATACTGACAATCAAAATAATAACTTTTGTTCTTTATTATCACTGGGGATGTTCCACACACATTCAGCCTATCAATATGACTGTAATACTGTAGTCGCCCTCTGCATTATCAACTATAATGTTTTAATTACAGCTCCACCCCTTCCTGTTTTTGTATCTCCTGTCAATCAAAACTCACCCAATCAGTGACCTTGAAGCCAGGAGGCTCGTCACACAGACACATTAACGCACACACAGTCCCTTAGTCGTCTGCCAGTCTGTGAAGAGGGCATGACTCAGCTATAGGGCATCAGGCTGCAGAGCTGAAACAACATTGATTGCCTGCATTTGAAACCCAAAAGGTTGTATTTTATATGTAAGGCAAGACAAGCTTTATGTATTTAACTCTGCAGATGTTTTTGAAGATTTTAACTATGTTATTATGCCAAATGTTAAGTTAGATTTCCCTTTGTCAATAACCAGAATCCAACTTTGACCACATACATAAACATGATTGTTTCGTGCTCTGATTTTCTCCTCTTGAGAAATTCAATGATCGCTTTAAGATCTGTTTTTTAATCACATTTTGATCAGCAAGGACTCACAGAGCAGAGATTAAAGCCACCAGGGCTGCAGCAGCATATTTGTTTTGTTTTCCAACATTGGAAGTTTGTTACAAAGTCATTCGATTCATTTCAGTTGACTAAACAGCTGCCAGCCCCTGAAAACCTGTCAGATACACTGTTTAGCTTTAAAAAACGTATGTTCAGCAAGCCAAAGAAAAAATGCGTATTCCCCTCTTGTATTTGGAGATTATACTGCAACAACAATGACTTTAAAGTCTGTAATTGTGTGGCATTTTCCATCATTACAATCTTGTAGAGTTGTAAATATGCGGACTCAGTTTTTACTGAGGTTTCTCCAGCTTGAGTTGGCTCAGAAACACAGAAAATCACTCACTGGGAGCTGTTTTTTGCTTTAGCAGATAGAGGGTCATGGGCTGACAATTCATGCTGGAATCATAAGAGCAGCGATAAAATGTCAGAATGAGCCAATAACACTTAATATGATTTTTACAATACCAAACGCATGCAAACATATGCACACAAACTGACATAGACTCACAGTGGAACATGAATTTTTGAACATTTATGTCTATGAACATAAGCAGTATAAAAATGGTACTGATAACGTTTGATTTAAAGATATGCACATGCATACAAACAGGCCATTTTTTATACCTTTATACAGCGCGCCAGGGAGGGAGGGGGCGAGAGAGAGAGAGACTTCCTGTGTGTGTGTGTGTGTGTGTGTGTGTGTGTGTGTGTGCGTGCGCGTGTGTGTGTGTTTGTGCGTCTGAATGTTGAATACGATGCCAGTTCTCTTCAGTGCTCATTAGAGACGTCATTGAGCCATAAAGGTTATTATTATGAGTATGGCACAGAAAACAGCTCTTTTAGTAAAACCTCACTTTTGGAATCAGTGTTGCTTTTGTAGTTCAGCCGAGGTTAAAGACAGACATGGAAACAAATACACAGGAACAGTCGACCGACAAAATATCTTCAGCGAATCCATCATCTGAAAGCTTACCTTCCGCTAACAGCTCCCTGCCGAGCTTTAATACTTTAGTCTTGGTCGAAAGCATGCCATGTAAAATGTGCTGGATTTAATATTCGTCTAGTTCCTTCACTGAGGTCAGTCCAAGCAAATGTCAGCAAGAAGATACACAGGAAACGAATCAGACATTCAAATGTCGAATGCTTTGGCAGCTCAGAAAAGCCTAAATGCGGTAAAAAGAGACACAATGTCAGTTGGTCAGTTTTGGTTCTGCAGAACAATCAATCAGCTGGTTCACGATTCTGACACATGCACATTTTATTTTCTTTGCAGTTCCAGTTTTAAACCTCTTCCCAACATACGGCAAAGGAGCGAACTCTGGCGGATGGAGCTCAAAAGAGTTTCCAGATACGCATTAAATATAACAACACTCATGGAGTCTATTGAGCCGAAACAACGGCTCGCTCTTCCTCTCACAATAGGTTGGAGGTGCACAAAACTATGCAAAAAAAGAGCCAGGGCGAGTGCTTTCACTGCTGACCGTCTTGGCCAAGTCTCCCTTGAAAAAGAGATTCTTAATCTCAATGGGATCAACCTGGTTAAATAAATACACTAAAAATAAATAAATTAATTACATACAGCATACAACATCTTTCTGTCCTTAGACCCCCCCCCCAAAAAAAACCCGGGGAAAACCTCAGAAAGTCACTTCTCGTGAATACGTAACATTATCAGTCACGTGACCATATAAAAAAGAGTGTCTGTGTCTTAATATGGTTTTGTTCTTGTGAAAGGGAACCTAACTTGCAAGCTGTTGTCCACTCGCTTAAACCACAAAGAGAAGTGTAATATTAGCTGAGTAATCACATCTTTATGCTGTGTAACCACTTTAGATTAGCCTGAATGTATTGGCTGTTCCTTAATGATTAATGTACGGAAATTTTTGTGAGGTTTAGGAATTTTTATGCGTTGATTTCAAATCCTCATTTTGGGGTTCTTTTTACGTCATAAGTATAAACAGCAAACCTTTGTTCGCAAGAACTGTCTGCTGTTCTTGAGTGTACGTGTCAGACTTCTCTCAATGCCGGCACGATTAAATAAAGACACATATTTATTGGCATATCAATATTGCCTCTGATTATTTTCTCTTGTCACCGAATTCTCCTCACACAAGTGGAAAGTTTTCCACAACAGTAAAACTAAATTTCACAATATAAGGCCACCAAGGCGGGTTTAGGTGTATCTGCAAGTTTTTTATCGTATGGACATTTTGTCCACACGGAACCAGTGTTTTGGGAGCTCAAATGCGCTAACTTCTGAAACCGGGTCCCAGAGTGAACAAATCTGAAGACGCCACTCTTGAGTTTCCGTGTTTACAACCCATATCAATGGAGGATTACAGTCAACATTCTCCTGCAGTTTGGTCGTCTTGTAGTCAAGTGTGACCCGAAGCTTGATTTGTATTCTCTGCGATCTTCTTCGTGTGTTTGTTTACATCGCACAAGTTTTATGCGCTTGCTCCATGTCTTATTCTCTGTTTTTGGTGTATTTCTGTGGGAGCGTTACAGCGCCACTTACAGGTCTGGCATATATACAACTAGGGTTTTTTTCTTGAGACGATTCCGTGTTTAAGGAAAACTTTTTTAAAAAGAAAAAGAAATAGATCGGTTCCGCCTCCGTGTGGACATGGCCTAAGTGACAACTTTGATTTGCACGTGCAAGAAAAGTCATCAACAGTCATGAGGATTCATCCTCTATGGACCAGAAGCCAGATCAAATGTCTGTATCACAATCCATCTAAAAGCTGCTGAGATATTTCAGTCTGCACCAAAGCGGTGAATCAACTCACACTGCCATCCTTAGAGCCACACCACTACAAACATCCCCTCAGGTAAAAGCTCTGCTGTTGCTTCACTGCAAGTCTCCTTTAACTCTCTAATCTCAATAACTACAGAAATGAAAATGTTTCAGAAGATTGAAGAGGGTTGAAAAAATTACTAAACTGGAAGATCCATGCAATAAACATCCAACACTGCATCTAAACCCAGATCATCGCATTTAAATGTAACAAACATTAACAAAAATTGAGGATGGCTTTAACAAAATGTTTCATTGTTCAATAAAAGGCTCTTGATTCACTTCACATGATGGATCAAAACATCCATTTTGTTCAAAATCTGCTGACTGATGCTGCGCTGTGGTTGGCATGCTGAGATGATATCTTCTATTTTTGCCACAACAACAACTGAGTGTTTTTGTTTATTTCATTGTATTGTGAAGCAAATCTTTTGTTCAGTTACATTCTCTGTTAAGAAAATCCCCAATTTCATTTTTAAAACAAACTATGGGGAACTTTTTACTGTTGATGTCTTCACATAGATTGGATCCTTAAAAATGCCCTCCATAGATACATTTTGGGATGTTTTATAGGAAATTTTGTTTCTCTAATAATAAGTTTTTTTTGTACTGTCAAACTTATCTACAGGGCAGTTAAACTTATCAGCACAGACAGCAGGGAACTCAGTAAAGACCTGAATTTAAGCTAAGGCTCCTTAAGGGTTTCTAGCCCTTGATGCAACCAGTTATCTGTACTGGGAGGTGCCCAGCTGATTAACTCTGAAGACCAGCTTGTTCTCACCCACCACCCTTTCCTCTAACAGGATTCTTTATTAGCTCTCGCTCCAGTTTAACCCTTAAGAACCTGGATCGACATCAGTTTTGTTGTGCTGCGTTCATAAGCATTTAAACCTCTGAATTCTGAGAAAATTGGCTTGATTTCTTATGAAAACGTGGGAAAAAGGCAATGAGCAACATGGCAAAAAATGTTTGGAAAATGCAAAAAAAAAAAAAAAGTAAAAGGTGGCAAGAAAATTATTTAAAATTTAGCTATGGGGAAATTAAAAAAAAAGGAAAAATGTCCAGAAAAATATATTTATAATTCTTTTATAATTCTTTTTTAAACTTATTTTCATTTTTTTTCTTTATTTTCTTTTATTTCTTTTACTAATCTCTTTCTAATTTTAGGGCCTTTTCTTGTTAATATGCCTTCTTTCTATGTTTATGAAAGAAATCAAGCCAATCTGCTCAGGTTGTAAGGGGTTAAGAGAACAGAGGACATGTTACTGTCTACACTACATGAGCCTCCAGTGGTCATTCATGATTGTTGTCATGTTAACGCATGTGTGGGCATAAAATATGTGGGTTTCCATGTGTCTGTGTTTGTGTGTCTGTCCGTGTGTGTTTTACATGCTATTTTAGTATGATCCTAATGGCTTTACAGAGTGCCACGCATTTTAACAGAGCCAAGGAGAAGCTTGTAAAACACACACACACTAACCACAAGACAGAGAGGACAGGCTGGCACACAGGAACATGGCAGTGTGGAGGGAGTCTGTGTGTGTGTGTTAGGAGGGTCAGCCAGGGTGATGGCGACACATGATGAAGGAAAACGAGAAATGCGGCCCCGAATGAAAGACAAGCAGTGTGTGTCTGCGATTGTGTGTAGGCAGGGTCGGGGTCTAGGGCAGACACATGGCGCCGAGTGGCACTGCCTGGGTACGGGCGGGTTTGGACAGAGAGAGGCAGAAAGATTCAAACTCTGATGTTGTTAGGGGAAAAATATCACCAAAAACAGAGAGAAAAAAGGTCCAGTAAAAAAACTCACTCGCTTACACCTCCACTGACATGCAGCAGAGTAAAAGGTTTATGCTGATGGAGGCACTTTAGAGGAAAAATACGGGAAAGAGGAATGGTCTTCCTTTGGGGAAAAAGGCCTGAAGAAAGAAAGAAGTTGAGAGGGTGATGGTAGAAATGGAAGAAAATGTGATGAAGAGGATGAAAGAACGCAACGAAAGAAAAGAGTTTTCACCCAAAAGGCAAAACCTCAGAATAAAAGAAGCATCCTTGCTGCTCTGCTGGCATTTTAATGAAATACCTTTTTTCCCCACCCAACTTTGACCAAACAATTCAACGAGTCCTCTTAAAATACAATAAACCTGTTAACCGTTGGGTGAAATGATCATTCCTGTCACTATGTGTGTGACCGGCGCAGCAGCACAATCACAGACACTGAAATGACATTTGTCCTCTGCAAAAAAATGAATAAATAAGGAATATCCGAATGTCTAAAGTGAAAACCGAATATATACCCAATTAACAAATACCCAAATAGCCAAATATTTGAGTCCAACCCTAACTGTTGCCGTAGGGCTTATACATTCTGTACAGTGCCAGAAACAGGATATGATAATGAAAAGAAAAACGAATGTGTGAAAACTGGGAGAAATACAGGAGAATCCTGGGAGGAAACCAGGAGAGGAGAATGTAAAACAGGAAAATTGGGAGGGTTGGCAAATATGCATATGAAGACACTATCAAGCTATGTCTTCCTTTAGGTATATATGTTTCAAATGCTTCATATCTAGCAATGCTAAGTGAACTTGAAGAAAAAGCAGATGCAATATTTCTGGGATTAACTATCTTACTTAAAAGCCTGCATCAAATGTGCAAAGGGCAACTTAACAATTCAAAACACTGCGGCACATCTTGACAATGTTTTGCAGTAAAGTTAAGTGTAAGTGATTTGTGGTAAATTGGTCAGAACGGTCCTTTAAGATCTTTTTTGCCTCAGTTGTAAATTTGGCTTGGATGTGGCCACGAGCACAGCTTGGTTTAAATTTTTTCAATATTTTTTAATGTTTTTATAAATATAAGGTAGAAATTAAATGCTGCGTGGTGGGTAGTTGGTCGTCTAGAAGCATTCAATCTTGTTAGATAAGCTTTCACAGCAGCCCACATGATTAGTTTTAATTTAGAGTAAGTTTTTCTTTTAAAAAATATGGAGCCTCTGAACCGCAGATTGCTCTCTGCATTTAGGCCGATGATGAAAAATACATGCAGTAATTGTCTGTCTGTGAAAGTCACCCATACCATTTCTCTGTGCCTTTAATGTACACAGTGATTAAATGTCAACTTAATTCAGCATTTTCAACGTTTATTTAAAGTGACACCGTGGCATGCTGTGCCATATCTGAAGCACTCATGCTAAACAGAGACATTTCCCAGCATTAAGACACACAATAGGGCTTTCATGAGGACTGTAGGAAACTAGTCTTGCTGTACCCCAACCACACACTCTGTCACACTGCTCAGTGAGTGTGTGTGTGTCTAGAGTTACCATTTTTCAATGTATACCACATGTAGGGACCATGTATCGCCTGATATGTTTTCAATATGGTGAAAAAGACAGAGAGAAAGAGACATGGGGAAGGCATAGACAGCCACAAAGTTTTTAGTATATTCAATATCTGAAACACAACTGGTTACGATGACAACGGGGCTACATTAGGCGAGCAAGCGGGCCAACTTTTCTTTAGCTTTCCCTGTAAGCCTCATCTCTCTGTATCCTCATTTTCCTTCTCTTCACTCTCCTCCCGCACACAGATGACAACTCTTTTGACAGTTAAATAAATAAATAAATATGCTCTTCTCTCCCCTCCTTGCTCCATACATGAACCAGCCCTCATCCTGCTGCCAAAAGCCCAAAGCCCAGTTTACTCCCTGTAAAATAAAACGTCTGAAACAGTATTTGTTCCACAGCCAGGAGCTTGTCGTCAGGTGACCCGCTGGAGTAAATCTTTTCAATAATGTCAAAGGCAGCGCCAAAAATCTGCCAGTGTGTGCCCGACTTTTACACACATATCCGCACAGCTACAGAACCCCACAAACACACACACACACACACACAGCGAGAACAATAACACACACGTCATCACATGACACATCAGGGGCTGATTTAAGGAAAAGATGAATTGGGAGTGCCAAAATGTCATCGCTTTACTCCATATTCACGCACGTGCGCACGTACACACACAGACTTATATTCACTTTGCATCTTTTTATGCTCATCTTTCAAAAGTACACACACACAATTACAGAAGTGCTCTCACCTGTTCCTGCGTCATGCTGTGCAGCTGTGTTTGCCAGGAGGCGGAGTCAGAGCGGTGATAGGCGGGGGGCGGGGCGAAGTCCTGCAGTATGATTGGGTCTCGCTCCTGACACAGTGAGGTCAGGTGACTGATGTACAGCTTCAGTTTACTGCGATTCTGATTGAGATCCAGGAGAGGAGAGAGAATCTGCAGGAGGAAGGCAGTGAGACGGGACAAAAATGATTATTGTTCACAAAAAAAAGTCAAAACTGCCCTTGATTACAGTTTGAAAGATTTTACAAGAAGAGAAACGCATACCAGAGTGTGACAGAGAGAGAAAGAGGTGGTGTGAGGATAGGGTATGCTGTTAGGTAATTTCATTTTAAGGTAATTGTTAATTATAATGAATGCACAAACTCTGTGCACTCTATTTAATGAAATAGAAGCTTTCAGCCACAGGCATGAAGATCAAACAGAATGAAAGAACACAGGTGCATTTATATAAACTCAACTAATTAACCCTAATGCAAAACACCTGCTTCTTTGTATGCTCTGTGATTGGCTGAAATCACTTGTTCACTGTTTCCTAAAAACTGTCCATAAATAATTTAGAGGGCAGGAAATAGAGATTTCAGACACTTATAAATCATCAGTTTGCATCAGGTGTAGGGCTGGCAATTATGTGTCCGTATGTGACATTCCAAATTGGATACTAATATAAAATAGCAGTAAATATGCATTATATAGGAAATGGGGAGTGATTTTAGATTTTAGACTATGTCTTCAAGAAACTCGTAAAGTCTGTTAGGCGGGACAGCAAACAAGTTAATGGAGACTAAGCATGAGAGCTGGGCTGATTCAAACATATAAGCTGAGGTGAGCTGAAGATAGACATGGAAGAGCAGCAATGGCAGACGACGGGATGTTGTAAAAAAAAAGTCACAAAAAGTACAAAAGAAAATGACGACTCTGGATCTTACTCTTATTAACCTGTTGACTGATGTGAAAGCTGCTTCTTTTTAACCTGACATGAACGTGTTTTGTACTAATGACTTTAAAGAGGCGTTCACTCATCAAATCACCTCCCCACAGATGTGTCGGACAAATCAGTGCACTGTGTTGCGGTGCTGAAAGCAGATAATGATATATAAAGTAACTTTATGGGTGTTGCATTTTTCAAGTCTCCTAAAAGTCTATAAATCTGTTTATGATTATCTTGTGAATTCCAGACTGAATTCAGGGCTTCAGGCTTCAGGTGTCAGGATGGCCGAGTGGTCTAAGGCGCCAGACTCAAGGATTGACTCCTTTCCTGAGTAAAAGGGAATTCTGGTCTCCAAATGGAGGCATGGGTTCAAATCCCACTCCTGACATGGATTTCACCTGCAGGTTTATTACTTTAGTTTTTGCGATACAGATACATCTTCTTTTGTTTCTGTGTGAAAACTTTTTCCTTGAATATGTACATGATGTCTACAAAATCATGAGAACATAGAAACCGGCCATATTAATGTAAAATACTGACTGTGTTACACAGGTGAGCTGAATGTCAACTAGCAGGCTGTGATAGCAACAAAAAAAAAATCATCAATATTTTGGGGGAGTTGATCCAGAAATCCAACTGGGTGAGGGTTCTTGGTCTATTAGAATTAATGCAGCCCTGAAAAGTTCCCAATTTTTCAGTCATATATAGCTCTGCTCCCTCAGTCGGTAGAGCATGGGACTCTTAATCTCAGGGTCAACAGTATTCCATGTACTGATGACTTTCAATAGTCCCGCCAGGATTTTGTGAAGCTGAAATTGCAACAACTGAGTTAAATTCCACTACTTTCTCTGTATTTTCTGACCTGGCATGTTAAACGATTTAATTTCTCTAGTGTGTATCGAGAATTGATTCGAAATCCAGCTTTGATAAAACTGAGTGAGGAACAAATCGGATTCCCACATTTAACAGCAACATTTGTTTCACTGTGGCCATGACTAATGTGTGCGTATCTGTCTGTGTGAGTGCTGGAATTAGGGCAGACGAGCGAAACAGTTACACACATTTGGGGGGTACGAGACAAGACCCCCCAGGAGACACATACACACTAAGATAAGACACACACACACACAGTTCTCCTCTGGGAATTGCAGGATTTAAGTGCAGAGGAAGCCTGTTGAAGGACTGTTAGTGTTTGTGTGTGTATGTGTGTGTTGGCAAAGTATATTCAATCCTAGTGGGGTCTGTCCACACCCCATGCTTATCATCAATCAACCAACACATTCACAATCACGAAAGAGTCCTGTCACTCTCTATCTGTGCTCCATCAGCCTGATTCTCTCTTTACCAATCACAGGAACCACAAATGTGCATGTGACGTTGTCTCAGGTTTTGCTTGACTTTTAGTCTTCATGCATTTAATTCAGACAGAATACAGAGTCATCTGATCACATACATTTTCACACTAACTGTGTAAAGTGGAGGCTTTCTAATCAGTATGAATGATGTTAATTTTTAAAACAATGAACAAATTTCTGATTCGTCTGCAATACATCTAGTAGAAACATCGCCCAAATTGACTGTGCAAGCAATGTTAAACTGCACGAAACCATAGCAACCATACTGAGGGTTCCTGCTATCCAAACTCACTGGTACCTAACAAAGCATGAAACTGACTAACAACAGATAATGACTTTTATGACCACTTTGTGATCTTTGGTGATCATTTAGCACAGAGGAAATAGCAACATAGGCCTATAACACTGTGAGAAATACATAAATATACTGTGTAAAAGAGTGGACTTAAACCATTGCCTAACTGGTTGCAACAAGAGTGAACTTCAGCACCTAAATCAGTTTGATTACACTGTTTTCTGTTGGGATGTCCGAACAGGCGTGAGCGAGGCAGTGCAGCGTTTTGAGCTGCATTTTTGTTTTATGCCCTGTTCCTGTTATATTCCTGTCTTTCATGTTGAAAGCGCTGATAGGAACGGTTTAATTTTTTATTTGAACATACATACGTATAGAAAAGATGAAATAGACAGAAAAAGAAAATTAAAAAGTCAAAACACTGTGCAGGAGAGGTTAAAAGACAAAAATTGCATATGGAGATACCTCCCCTATTACAAAACTGTAATCATTCATAAAGAAAAAAAAGATTTTGAAAAAAAGAATGCATGAATGATCAGAATTTCAAGACCAAGCAGCACAGCTGATAAAATTATGCAAATAACAAAAATTTGTATCTGTATTTACAAAGTGAAATGCATTAAAAATGAATCAATTACATGCAATGAGTCTTTACAAATTAGAGTCGTTTTAAAATGTTTTTTTTAAATAGCAATAATGTCGATATTTATGATGAGGTTGAGATGAGGAGTTGTCTATATGATACCACATCATTTCACGACAAAAACCTAAATAAGGTGGCAACTGGCTAAAGGCAGATCAGCAGGGAGCTGAATCCTTGTAACGACATACGTGCTTTTGGCTATGTTGTTTTTCTTTTCCAGTTAAAATCACGAAACAAAATGTGTGTTTTCTGTTTAACAAATACAAACATACGAATAAATTAAAAACTCATCTTTTCAGTGGTTACCTCTCTGGTCTAACGCCTCTAAGCGCACAGCTGAGTGGTTTGTTTACATGAGTTCCATATTTAATGGATTCAGTGTGGAAAGAGAGTGTTTAATGTAATGCACCTGATATGGTGCAATAGTCTGGCGCTTGCTTGCTGTTAGGACACTGTGTTAGATGGAAGTTAAGACCTTTACAAAGTCTGTCTGTTTAAAAAATGTCATATATTGTTGCTTACATTCTGTATTTAATGCACCAAATAAAGTGACTGATTCGGTTTCATTGCTTGCATGTTGTATTCACAGTGACTGAAGTGATAAACAAAGAACAAACAAAGAGATGTGCACCTATCACAGACACGCGGCTCTAACATGTTTCCTGAGCCTGAAAGCCAACCTCGGCTGTCAAAGATAGTGAAAAAAACATTGATAATGTCTGAATATAGCAGAAAAAATAAAACTCTACATATATATCCAACATTCATTATTCAGTAAATTCATGTGTTTGAGCATCCTGGCAAACAAATGAAAGAACTAGATGTGGGTGGTTTTTGTGAAGGAAGGAAATCTTATTGAACGCTCTTCTCAGACTGCATCGCCGCAACAATGAAAGCTGACAGTAAATCAAAGGAACTGTCACTTCTGATTCTGAGTCCTTATTTACTGCAAACAGAACACACACACACACACACACACACACACACAAACTACGAGTTTTTCCAGACCATCTTCATATGTGTGCTTATGAGTCGCTGAACCACCTTCCTGACTCACAACTTCACACACAAACACACACACGAACACTGTGCTGTATATATGGACTATTATATACACTGTGTGTGAGTACTGATATCCCTACGGTGCATGCGGAGACACATTGCGACACAGAAAAACACACATTAATGCAGGGTCGTTATCAAAGTTGTAAATAGTGTTAGTTACAGTATTTTCCAGTGAGGACCTGCCAGCAGGTTACAGTCCATTACGAAATACATTACTGAACATTTCCCTCCGGAGGAGAGAGACGGAAAGAGAAGCAAAGAGAAAATGATGGAGTTAAAGGCTGCAGGGATCCTTCTGCATTTCAAAGCACCTCTGTTGCTGTATGTTATGATGTATGCTGACAGCGGCAATGCAACATGGACGTTATCGCACAGAGAGAGTTGTGTAATGTACAAATATGTGAACATGTCTCTTAAAATCTGGCCGCAGTGCTTTAAAAACATACTCAACATATGTGCAACAGCTGTTCTCTCACACTTTCTAATCCGGACTATTCTGTCAGAAAGCCTTAAATAAATGACTGTCCACACTTTCCAGACCTGCAGCAGAGCTCTGCGGATCAAATGCAAGACAAATGAGAAACAGACAGAAAGAATGGAAGGAATGATGGTGATATAAGGAAGACATTTAGAGAGAAATCACCAGTGTTTTCTTTTCCTTTTACAAGAAATATGTAATGACTAACAGAAACAAATATCTAAAAATAAGCCTGAATGTATCCCAGTAATAACAGTGTGAAATACGAACAAAACACTAACTTCGAAAGGTCTTTGCAGGACTTCTGAGTCTTTGAGTTTTCTGATTTTATAAGGGTGTACAGTACATATGAGCCTACATGTTTTTATTGTATTACACAACCCGCAATGGTCAACGTATACAGAGTGTGTGTGTGTGTGTGTGTGTGTGTGTGTGTGTGTGTGTTTAATGAATCCACAGTGTTTTCCAATGTCTCACTGTACTGTGAAACAATCCCGGAGGAGACATAATTTTATACGGCACTGTGTGTGTCAGAGTGTGTGCATGTTTGTGTCTCTTTATTAGCCTCCCATGCCTGCCTACCAGACTCACTGTGCTATGAAACAACTCCAAAGAGAGACATTCAGCTAGCCTCACTCACTGGCCACATTTTTAAAAACCTTCTATGGCCACATTATACAATGAAATCAAGATTTTGTCTTCCTCCACACACCCCTCTAAAACACACCACATAAACACACGCGCAAAAATACATCTGTTTGACCAGGAGCAGCACCTATAGAGGAGGTAGGATTTCTCTTTGACAGTGCTGGAATCATGGCTGCTGATGTGACACGACTAGCAAACACTTTGTGTTTCTCGCAAGGAAAAACAATTCATTTCCAAACGCTACACGACAGTGAAGCGATCAGTCTGTAGTTGTGGGCAGAATTGTTCTCAGCTGAAATAATTAGTCGAATAATCGATGGACACAGTATTAAACTGAAACTGTTTTGATAAACATAAACAGTGAGTTATTTTTCAAGCCAAACATTTGCTAGTTCTACCATAGCCTGTATATGTAATGTAGCCATTACTTTACACATTGGTTTGCAGTTTTGAAGTCTTATGTTTGGCATTTCGGCTGTTGCCATAGTTTTTTTGTGGTGCCAAAAGTGGCCATATTTGGATGAGAGAGGGTGGAGCTGTGGAGGAGCAAGAGCTGGATCTGGAGCGAGAGCTGGGTCTGACTAAGATCCTTTAGTGACGGTCTCCAAAGACCGTCACTAAAACAGCCACGTCCTTAATTATGTGTAACTTTAAGCCTTATTAAGATTTAAACAGGTGAGTTATTAACCCCCCCCCTACATTCATCACCAAGGTTAAATAAATATAAAAGAGTGTATCTGAAAGAGTTCTCCACCAGTTTAGCATTACACTCCTATCAATCTCTGGACCGACTGGCTATCATCCAATGATGATAAAGCCTCTGGGAACAACAGCCAATATTTTGGAAGATCCGGAGTAGCCAGCGGATATCCAGGCCAAGACTTTCTCTTCTGTGCGCCTTGCACTGTTTATAGTTCATTTAGCATCTTGAGACTGCTCCAGATAATATTTCTGTTAATCTCTATAAACAGATATTGGCATATAAAAGTTACTAAAGGAGAAAAAAGCTAAAAATAAAAAAAAATGTTGTCAGACAATATGCATATTGAATGTTTACCTGCATGCAACCAAAGCCAGCTCAAACCTAATTAATCACATCTGTCTTTGACAGTGTGGTCAAAGATTCAGGTGTGTCACAACCTACAGAAGTCTGGTAAGCTCAATTCTTTCCCACTCCATATCCTCACATTTTTTTCATTTTCTCAGACCCTACTGACACTGACCTAAGTGATCACTTAAAGCTGATTCATTAACTTTCTTCTCGCTCTCTTTTTTTTTTTTTTACATTTTACATTCACCTCAGTGTTGTGGTGTTAGCAATTTGGATGTAGTTTAACCAACATAACAAGTAATTATTCTTTTTTTCTTTATTCACACAAGAGAGACTGCTCCTCCAGTTTTATGATTTTATTCTATCAAGTGAGTTATAAATAACTAATTTCACTAATAATTCAACCAATCAGCAGTACTGTCCTGCAAAAATTAAACATTTTTGTCACCTGTATGGTGAACTTTCATACAGATCTTGGTTGATATGAGAACTTGAAGTGAGAACTTACTTCAAAAAGTAATTGTGAAATACTGAAAAACCTGATAAACCAAAACACTGAACGTCCACACCTCTTCCCTGTCTTTTCTCACTGATGCATCTAATACCACTGAAGACCATTAAAATCTCCTCAATGATGCTTGACGTGTGTTAAGAGTGCTCTCCTGTGTTTCACTTGTTTCTGAAGCATTTCATTCTCCAACTGTACTACAGAATTCCCTTATTGGAAGAGACACAATCACTCACTGTTCTGATGTAATGCTCTATGGCGAATTACCCGCCTTGCTGACACACCAAGAAGAAGTGTGACTGTACTGTGCATGTGTGTGTGAAACTGCTCATGAAGACAGGACGAAAAAGAGACTGGCTGGCCTGCCTCTCTCAGCAGGGAGGTGCTACCACTAATTAATAACTAGGGTCAAACTTAGATCCGCTGGTGAACCTTTTGGGCTTTTAGCATCCCGATGGGAAATCCCACTGGAGGAACTGAGCTGCCCTAAAATCAGCATGTGCTGCTCATATGTGGTGTTACCTCGACTGTCCTGTCACTGAATCAAACCCTTTTAATAATGCCAGACAGAATGTAGATCGTTTATAGTGTTTCAAAACTTCAAAACAAATTAAATGTGATAACCCTTTGAAACCTAAAAAAAATAGCTTGATTTCTTTAAAAACATTGGAAGAGGAAGAACTTCGAAAGGAATGACCCAAAAATTAGCAAGAAACTAGTTAAAACTGAAATTGCATGAAAATTAGTATATAGAAAAAGATAAAAGAAAGCAAACAAGGAAATCACCTGGAAAAGTACTTGTAATAATTCTATAACATAAACCTAAATATGTAATTATGATAATAAAACATATTGTGCCTACCTATTTTTTTCCCCCTAGACATTTTCCCATAGTTTTTGAAAAATTTCTTGCAATTTGTGGAATTTTTTTTACCAAGTTCCTCAGTGCCTTTTTACAATGTTTTTGAAAGATATCAAACCAATTTGCTCAAGATTCATAGGTTTAAATACTTGTTACAGGTTTTATCAAGCAGCACAAGAACAGTGATGTTGCTCCAGGGTTAATATCAATTTGATAGCAGTGTGTTTTTTGTTCCGCATTCTCCCAACAAACACAGATGTCCTTGGGTTTTGTCACAGCAGAAGCTGCATTGACCGCAGAGTACAGTGCATCTGTGTCCATCCATCACAAGTCCAACATATCTGAGGGGACGTAAGTGGACACCTCCCTGCAAAGTCTGTAACACTCTCACTGCAGAGACTGCAAACTCATCTCAGATGTCCAAGTCCAAAGTCCAAAAGTCTACCGCCCAACGTGGGGCTCGAACCCACGACCCTGAGATTAAGAGTCTCATGCTCTACCGACTGAGCTAGCCGGGCTACATTTGAATAAAAAACTGGTCAAATTTCAGCCCTGCAAGAGGTCTCATGGCCTGAGAACACTGAAGGGTCTGTTTTCTGTTACCACTTTCCTCAAACACCACCAAAAGCTTATAGAAAAAGAAGTCTACAGTGGGTTCATCTTCTCGTGAAATATTGTATATCCTCTGTATATGAACTTCTCAAACTGTATTTGTTGATGCTGGGTACCAGCCACCACCCAAAATGTTGTGGGTTTATGTGAAAGTGGACACTGCAGGGTTTTCTATTCCAGACAAAAGGGGATAGAAAACCCAAATATATCTGACAAAATATTTGACTGAAAGAAATTTCAGTCAAATATTAACTGTGTATGTTGAGCTTAACAGTTGATAGGAATGCTATATAAAAAGTGTCATTATCAAGACATGCAGCTTCATAATATTGTTTTCTCAAAAAAGGCAGCCTACTTTCGCTTATGTATTATTCTGCGTTGCTTACTGCCAGTTAAACGAATTTTGTCACTGACGCTTGTTTCTGCTGTATTTCGCTAGGATATGTTGTCTCAGAGGGAATATAAATTCACCCGACATTATGAGTTCAGAGATTTACATACATCTACTAATTTATTTTTCAGTCAAAAAATAGGAAAAAAAAACAGATAATGGAAACCACAGTGACATACTCTCTGTTTTCATCCACCACTAGCACAACAGGAACGTGGGCCCCGAGATCAATGTGAATCATTCAAAAAAAAAAAAAGTTGAAACATGAAGATTTGCATTATAAAAGCAAATGTGTTTTGTTTGTTTTGTCCTTAACAAAGACTTTATACCGTACTTTGTAAGATGGATTTCCAGCTGTGTGTTTTTTGTTTTCGCTTGACTTGAAGGTTGTCATGCATGTGCGATTAATGGCCTTCAGACCCTAAAAATACTGGCATCCCCACTGAGAATTAAAAAACAGCACAGGGGCAAGGTCAAAGAAAAAAATGTTACTTTCATCATTCCTAAAAAAAAAACAACAACAAAAAACCTTTTACAGTAAAATTTGGCAAAGCATTAAATCACACACTACATCCCACACATACAGTCAATTCACCTGAGACATTCTCATGTCATGAAGGAAGACGAAGCGTCCAAAAAGAAAAAGGAACAGTTGCATTGATTGATAAGAGGAGGCACATGATGAAAGAGAAATGTGGAAATGTGAGAAATGAGAGACATGAAGGCAAAATATGAATAAAAAACACAAATATCCAAAGAAATCATCAAAGGAATTAATGAAGATGGAAAAAAAACAATGATTGATACGCTAAAAAAATCACAAACACGAGCGGATTGAAAATAAAGATTGTGGAAGAAATGATGATCAGAAGAAGAAGAAGGTGAAGTGAAATCGAAGGACAAGATGAGATATCGAACAGATGAAGCACAATATTCAAGAGTTGATTCTGAAGGATTCCATCTAGGTAATGAATGGACATTATTTGGGTTTTTACGTCAGTGATTTAGTGAGCCAAGAAATGAGATAATGAGAAATGACTAATCCAAATTACCAACAGAGGAGGCAAATCTCAGTGAAAAGAAGACTCTAAAGAGTGAGCGTTAAAGAGAGAATGGAACAAATGAGCATGACAAAAATGAAATGTCAAAAGAGGTGAAATGATGAAATCACGACACCAGAACCAGATCACAAACTCACGGATGAAACTAAAGAAAGATGGAAGGCGAATGATGAGCACATCCAAGCGTTATCTGATCCAGACAAAGAAGACGCTCACCCTTCTGTACAAAATGGCGCACCGAGAGAGAGAAAGAAGGCATGTGGTTTGCTAGGCCCAAATGCCCTCCTCATCGTCCTATTGGTTAGTTTGGTCCAACCGCAGCGTGAGTTTGGAGAAAGCAGGAAGTTAGCTTAGTTTAGGAAAATTGTACAAAAACACAGCAAGCACGGAAACTTTGAAAAAACACGTTAGCTTCTGACAGTTGAAACCAACATATTTAATTAGTGAAATAGGTTTTTGTTACTGTTACTTGCTGTAAAGTCGGTCTATCAGTTGAACACAGACTTGTTAATGAAAAAAAGGATATTTAAAGATGTTAATTTAGAGCATGCTTTCATTCACATAAGAGTGATGATATGATTAGATGTGGGGGAGCGGGGACCATATTTTTCCCCAGGCGAAGGCTTACTGTCCTGGGCAGAGATCTTACCTGGTCTGGGGAGGGCTTGTGATTGTTGGGCTGCTCTGAGTTCGGAGAGGAGACCTTCAGGTGGTCGTCCTCATAGTTGTCGGCCATCAGTTTCATCCGATTCTGAGTCTACAGAGAGACACAGAGAGAGACGATTAGATTTCCTTGATATCTCACATGAAAGCAAAAAAAATGATTTTACATGTGATTCAGAGACAGCAGCAAACACGACACAAAAAAAAAACAAAGCTGTGTGTGTGTGTGTCAGTGTGTGTGTGTGTGTGTGTGTGTGTGTGTGTGTGTGTGTGTGATAAGAGGGTAACCCTAGCCTTGAATTCCTCCAGGAGTTAATTTGCACAGAGGAAGCAGAGAGGAGAGCTTTGGACGACTGCCATGAGCTTTTGCCTTCTCAAACACACACTCTGTGCATGTGTGTGTGTCTGTGTGTGCGCAGAGACAACGGGAAAGAGGATAGAAAGACAGAGATAGTTGAGAACAGACAGAAAGAAAAACAGTATTGGAAAGAGATCATTCCCATCTGTCCATATATGTTTCAGTTTTAAATGTTATGGTTAATTCTGCTTATATACAAAGAGTACATTAGAGATAACATGTAGTGCATATGGTAAACTGCACTTGCGCACGCACGCGCGCACACACACACACACACACACACACACACGTTGACATGCCACCTGTTGTGTAGCATGTTAACTGGTGCAGAAGAATAACAGGCCTGCTAACTTGCCACTTGGGGAGAGATCCATAAAGACTAAGACAAATATTAGACTGTACACACAAACACAAAGACTTGTAAATCACTTCATGTGCTGCTACACACATACACACACACACACACACACACACACACACACACACTGCTGTACTTCTATCTCTGTGAGTACCTTCATTGACATAATGCATCCATAGCCCCTTACCCTAACTATCACAACTAAATGACTAAACCAAACATTTAAAAAAGTATTTCCCCGATACACAGAAGGCCCTCACATAAAACTAGGCCGTCTTTGCAGTAGAAAGACACAAATACTTTCGAAATTGGTGCTACATGACGAGAGAAAACAGAGAAAAATGGTGCTTTTGCTCAAGAGTACCAGAATGCAGCACACCTTACCAGACGCATCGCTGGTGGGTGACGTGTGATGTGTTTCTGATAACATCTGAAGTGCGAAATATGGAACTCAGTAACAGAATCAATTTTTTCAGCCTCCGTTTTCACAGTGCAGGAAGCAGTGTGGCACCCACTTCCTGTTCACAATCTCTCACTATTATAGCAAAACCTGGCTTTATAATACATGTCTGAAAGCATTTTAGTAGAGAAATAGGCAAAGTAGTAACATAATTTTGATTTATATTCGATCATCACTGACTTATTTTAAGTTTCATCAGATTTTTTCCCTGTTTGAGAGACAGAGAGAGAGATGGGTGTGTCTCTCGATCAGCTGTATACTCTTTGTGTTCGCAGAGGCAGCGGCATGGGCAATATGAAAATGCAGAGGTGCAGCCTATAAATCCAGAGACAGCCCCAAGAGCCAGCAAAACATGTTGGCTCTGACAAACCTGAACCATGACGTAAATGACATCATTTGGCAGTGAAGCTGCAGTGATAAACAGATTTTAACGTATACCACGATACAAAAATTGACAATCATACCATGTACATTTGCTTGAAAAATATTTTGCAACTGGACAGAGAATCTCACCTAGTTATTTTCAAAAGTGAGAGTCTTTACACATATTTACATTAAAAAACTGGTTTTAAGTCTGCATTATAGTGATGAAACATTTGTTCAAACAAAAATGCTGTTTTCATTCCTTTAACCATCAAACTGGCCTTTGAAGAATTGTGGAGTGATCAAAACATCCGCACTTTCCAAAAATGTCCTCACTCTGTGGGTAAAAGATGTTTTTTGGTGCTCACTGTGCAGCAGTAACACACACACACACACACAATGTACTTTCCATTTTTTCTCCCCTCTCCCTTGCTTTCTTT
Organism: Plectropomus leopardus; assembly: GCF_026936395.1. NCBI lineage: Eukaryota > Metazoa > Chordata > Actinopteri > Perciformes > Serranidae > Plectropomus > Plectropomus leopardus. Next base: position 12,972,745 of record NC_142197.1, on the reverse strand, counting down.
CTATATAGTCTCCCATCTTTGCTCCTCTCCCTCCTGTCCCCTCACCCTCTCCTCCCTTCCTCTCTTCTCTTTTGCTGATCCATCTGTTTCACATGTTTCAGTTATACTTCAAGCTTTACAGTAGGCCTGGAAAGAGCGAGGGAGTGAGAGAGAAAGCGAGGGAGGGAGTCAGTCTAAATCTGTCAGTCTTGTACAATCTAAATCCCCTTAGCCTCTCACTGAGCCCTGCAAGGAACAGAGGCTTAAGCAGGCCAGACTGACACACTGACTCTGTGAGTGTGTGTGTGTGTGTGCACGACAAAAACACAGAGAAAAATGTGGATGCCAACTTTTATATGTGTTTGTTTGAAAGCTAAATGAAAGACTGCCTTTTTAAGAGTGTGTGTGTGAGGAGGAGATAGCAGAGCTAAAAACAGTGTTTCACTCTGTGTGTATGTGGGGACCATACTGTAAAAGCATGTGTGTATGTGTGTGTGTGTGTGTCTGTCTATGTACATAAGTCAAGCTGAAGAGAGCCTCCCCTGGCGTGCGCACACACATTATTCATTTCCCTTTTTGTTTTTTTTTTAAATAAATACACGCACATATATTTAAAACGAACATGGAGAGTAAACAGTTCATCTTGAAACCGCAAACAGAACCTGGAAACCCTGCTGAACCTGCACACACACACACACACACACACACACACACACACACACACACACACACACACACACACACACACACACACACACACACACACACACACACAGAGAGAGCTGTGGAATGATGTTTATTTGTCTCTGTCTGACACCTTCTCTCCTCTCCACAAAGTCCTTAGACATGTAAACTACCACTATTTTAATTATTTACTGAATTCTATTCCACAAAATTATTTTTTCAACCACTGGTTAAGAAAATAACAAATTCCACAACACATACAAAGAAAATACTACACAGGAAATATGAACAGCATGAGTCAAAATACTTTTATTTTGAAAAATGTCCCTACCTAGTATTTCAACACTGAAACATGGAAGCAGTGTCGCTCTGCACGATGTCAAAGTTCAGCTTTAAACCTGTGCTGCAGGGTCCCATAACTCTTGAGCATTTTTTTCAGAATGAGTGTGCAATGCTAGCAGAGACACAGACTCCAAAAAAAATGGTGCATTGCAGAGATGGAGGTGTAAATAAAATTCCCTACACACAACACCTGTGGCACCCCGTTGTGAAACATGTAGCGCAAAGAATGTGATGTGATAGCTTGTAAGGAGTTCAAACCCGTTATTGTGGTTTTGGAATAAAGATTTTGTTCAGGTTGAAGCATATTGTTGGCCAGGGGAAATGCATTGCAATTATTGTCCAACACATTCACAGAATAGATGTTTGATTACTTAACACTTCTCTCTGATGTCTTCATGAAGTACATATTATGATCTTGTTGTGTCAGACATACTTTTGTCTTAAAACTCCTTCGCCCAACGTGGGGCTCGAACCCACGACCCTGAGATTAAGAGTCTCATGCTCTACCGACTGAGCTAGCCGGGCTATTAATCTTCACAGTAACTGCAGACTTAACAACCTACATATAAACAGAACCTACATGTTTACAGTTATAGGAGACTTGGAAAATGTACAACATTGATAATGCTTCATATCATTGTCAGCTTTTAGAAGGGCAACACATTGCAGGTATTTGTCCAACACATCCATGGATTTGATGACTGAATACTTCTCTTTGTCTTCCTCAGTAGAGGGCAGACTATAAAGTCTTCATGTTGGATTAAGTCTTAGCCCAGAGATATAATTACTGTTAACCTTGTGTTCGTCTATGCGTCCGGCTGTAACATGAGGGTCTTTGTGTGTATACTTGCGTATGCGTGTGTTATTGGAGGATACCTCTAGAGGGCACACAAGAGAGCTCAGGCCGTATACAACTACCACATGTATGGTATGTAAACAACAGATATGGAGACACTCGAGGAGGTTACTATCACGTTAATGCTGAGATCAAGGCAGAAAAGGCGACAGCGGCAACAACATCATTGGTACATAAGACCTACAAATCAAGCCCGTCGGGACAATGGGGAGTATGTGTCTCTTGTGGGGTCGATGAGAGATGATGAAAAACACCATGAGAACTTCCACGTCTGCGTCAGATCTGCGTTGGCACTGCTGTTTGTATACATACTGCATTTCTGTGTTTTGTTGTTTGTTTTTGGAGATGCTCACAGTCATTGTGTATGCATAGTTAACTGCAAGTATATCTACAGCCTTACCTGTCATCTACAACATCTCAGTTGCCATCCAGGTCCAGAGTTCAAAAGTCCTCCACCCAACGTGGGGCTCGAACCCACGACCCTGAGATTAAGAGTCTCATGCTCTACCGACTGAGCTAGCTGGGCTATGTTACACAAAAAAATGGATCAAATATCTGGGCTGCATGGAGTCTAAGCTATGCTGGTGATGTAGGTAATCTCTCCAATGTTGACGTAGTTGTTGAGTTGCTGACAGTCTGCTACTTAACAATCAGCTCACCTGTGTAGCATAGTCACTGTTTTCAGTTAATTGGGCTGTTTACTATTCTTATTATACTTGGCACATTGTTGTTGTTTTTTATTATTCAGTATTTTGTATTTGTAATTATTTGGTTCTTGTTGCTGCTTATCCTGTGCCTCATAGCTGCTGTAACAATGCAAATTTCCCTACTGTGGGACTAATAAAAGATTATTTTATTTTATCCTTTAGATATCTCATACTTATTACTTAAAACATTTTATTCTTCTTCTTATTGGGTTTGATGTTGACTCTCTTGTCTTATTCAAGATCATCAAGATATTAGTGTTACAGAGAAAAACCAGGCTATAACAAGTTTTAGGTAAATCTGTAATACTACTCAGTACAATGTATACAATAACACATTCATCCAAGCTGTCCTCCAACCTTCTTGACTGCTGCCATACAGGGCTTTAGGCCGAACGTAAGTGCAGTGTCTAAACGCACAACATGGGTCTTGAACCCTTGACCTCGAGATCAAGAGTCTCGTGCAACTTCTTCTGCCTTCTTTATTTCTACTAAAGCTACAATCTAGTGGACGGGGAATAGACGAAAATAAATGATGAGTGAGTTGTGGCAGAGTCTAGTTGAAGACGATAAGCTGTATTCTACATCCAAATCTCCCTACCCTTCTGCAAACACACTGTATTTGTCTTTGTCTCCTTTTTCTCATTTTAGAGCTTTCTCAATCTAAATAATCCTGCACAGTTTCTCCCCTTTTTCTCTTGTCTTTGTCTCTCTGCTCTCTCATACACAGCACTTTCTATGATTAAGTCTCTTCGTCCTGTAGCAAAATGTACCTAACACTCTGCTCCTTTGAGCCGCTTTCTCTCTTTCTCTAATGATCTGAGCTCCTTTTATTAGTCTCTTTCTCTCCTCTATAGACAGAGTATTTCATTTTTTTCCTCTCTCTCGCTTTCTCCTCCTTTTGACTTTTGAGCTCCTTAACATGCCCTTGTATCCGTGACTAATTCTCTCTCCCATTCTTCTCCACCCTCCTTGCTGCAACATGTTCTCATTTCCATATTTTTGCCTTTCTTTTCCTCTCAGTGTTTTGTCTTGCACGCTGCTTTCTTCTGTCTCTTTAGGAAATATTGTCCAAATTTTTGAGGTAACAAGTGAACATGCTAGTGTGGACATCACACTGGGCCCTTTGACCCTCTAAGGGAAGTGATGTAGGTAGTAAAGGAATCTAAACACAAGTGATCAGCTGGAGACGCATGATAACCACAGGTGTGAACGACGATGTGTCTCGGCTTTCCACGTGTGTTCGGATCATTGAAATGCACATCAATACCAGGCTCTTTGTGTTTCCAGCAAACTTTGTAAGGTTTTTCTTCCTTTAGCAACCGAGAAAACAAGCTTACTAAGTGTCAGCTAAGGAGCTTTTAGCAAGCTCGTTACCTTCTCGAAAAAACTCTCTATTGAGTGAAATGATACACAATCCTGAGAACAAAATGTCTGGGGGAAGTAAACAGTACAGCATAGGGAAAATTGAAAGAAGCTATGGGAGCTGTTGCGATAGCTTTAAAGAGATATCTGCATACGTATATATATGTAGTGCAGGGATATTCACCTAAATTTGCTTGGGGGCTTCTTTTGCATCATGACCAGGAGGACAAGGGCCAGTCACAGCAGCTCTATACATGTTTGTTGGATTTTAGGGATGTTTCTAGAATTTTAGGACATGTCTAGGATTTTAGAATATTTCTAGGATTTAGGACATTTCTGAGATTTTAGGATATTTATAGGATTTTAAGACATTTCTAGGGTTTTAGGACATTTTTAGGATTTTACGACATTTCTAGAATATTTGGACATTTCTCAGATTAGAGGACATTTCTGGGATTTTAAGATGTTTCTTTGAATTTGGGACATTTCTAGAATTTTAGGACATTTTTCAGATTTTAGTACATGCTTGTAGGATTTCAGAACAACAGGGGCAAAGCTGTTTTATGTACTCTGGCACCTTATGTAAATTAAAAGTACAAAAACAACTCCCTCTTTGAATCACTTTATTTTTATTCTGAATTAGGAAATGGTTTGGGGGGCCACCCAGCATTGCATCGAGGACAGATTTAGCCTTAAGTTACGTATCACTGATTTTAAGTCTGTAGGAAACAGGACTAGATTTTGGTATTGGAAGCACTCTGGTTTCCGTTTTGTATTTAGTTTGTTGACTGAGTTGTACTGACCAACTGCATTTGAACAGCAGGTAAAAAGTACGTGTGGAGAGGCAGAACACAGAGGCCAGAATGCAGTCTTGGAACCTGGGGCCAAAATATTGGCCGTTTTGTCACCTTCAGAGATTGCATTTTGACTGACTACCACTATTGTGTCCCGGTGTTAGTGGCATCAGTTTCTGGAACAAAATAATTTTCTAAGAGGCACACATTAATATCACTGTGTCCTTTTCTGGTGCGGGGCTTTCCACTCTCTCCCTCCATCTTTTTCTATTGTCTCGTCTATCCTCGATCTATATTTAATACTGTTGAACCCAAAACACCAAATCCCTAAAACCATAAATTGGAAGAGAGTGAAGACAAAGAGGACGAGGTGGAGGGAAATAATATAAGACAGGAAAGGAAGAAAGGGTGAGAAACAAGGAAGGTGGCATAAGGAGAGAACAGGGTGAGCAAAGGTGAGGGAAAAGAAAGAGGGTAAGTGGAGGGAGAAGAACAAAGGGAAGTGGAGGAAAGGAAGAAATTACCCCCCCTGCATCTTCCCATCCTCATCTCTCATTTTCCTTGCTGGCCTTTCTTTACATCTTACCTTTTTTTCTAATTGTCAGGAGTGCTGACCTCAGCTCACTTGTTTCTGTGCCAACTCTCTCTTTCTCGCTTAATCTAATCATCACACCATTATTTCACTCCTCCTCCTCTGCATCTCTCATTGTTTCCTTTTTCTTCTCCCCTCCATCTATCCTTCCTGCGGCTCTGTTGTAACCCGCTGACAACGGACAGAATGAGAAACAAATGAACATTGGAGTGAAGTGAGGGGGAAAAATCTGCTGAGTCATGCTTGGAAGAAAATTATTTCATCGTGATAAGGCTCTGGGGAATATTAGATTAGATTATTGTTTCGTCTTCCCTCCGGTGGTGAAAGAAGACCTTTTGTTGATATCTGTGCAATTATCAATAATGAAAAGTTGCTGAGTCATGGTTGGACAAGAACTATTTCATCATGATAAAAAATTAGATTAGTTTTCCCCTCGTTTCTCTGACAAGACGAGAAGGATGTTGATAAGTGGAAAATTACAAATGACAATGGAGAGTGAGTTGAGCAGTGAGGGGAATTATTCACTCTGATAAGTCTCTACGGAGTAATAAATTAGATTAGATCCACATTTTTTCACTTCAGACAGTAACAGGAGACAGCAGGATAATAATAAACAAATAATGACTAACAGTTAAGTGTGTAAAGAGAGAGATAAATGAATAAAATACCCATGACTCTAAAAGAGAAACAATACAAAATGATGGTATCAAAGAAATTTCCAGACTTTTTGGCACATGTGTATAATCTCTAACTAACTGGGTCACATGAACTATTTTTTGGCGGCCTGCCACAATTTAAACATATGCCACCACGTGCTGATTTTCTATTTTTGGAATTAGACCATCATCGGGCACTATCAAGATATTATTTTGGTTTGGTTGTTCGTTGCACCATATTCTTGGAGTGCAGAGCGTACTCTGGGCACAGACGGAGCAGTAGAACACAATGTGCAGTAAAAGTGAACTTAACTGTTCCTTGCACCGAGTCTAAAGGTTTGCTTACCCTCACCTCTTCCAGCTCCATCTCTCATTCATTTATCTGATCTCATCAGCTGTGAACGGATCGAAAGATTAACTATCCAGCCCACGACTCAAATTCTACAAACAGCTGCAGAAGAAAGAAAATCTCATTTAGACGTATGTCTCTGTAGCGTTCACAGACCCACTAAAACATCTGAATTTAGAGAAAGGACACAGAATGATACACACCCAAAAAAACAGACTGTGTCAGATACACATAGATTGAAATTCTGTAGAAGACACCGCATGAACTGATAATTGACACTTCTGCTCTGATTATCTTTTCACAACTGCAGCTATTTCTAAGCTAAAGCCACTAACACATTCTCCTGTTCACAGGATTCAAAGTTTCAGAGGTTTTAAGTGGCTGAAGTCACAACGTTTTTTTGTATTTCTGGAATATCAATTAAGACTCTTGTGGGAATGGTAAAAAATAACACCTAACCAGGAATAGGGAAAATACCAAACCATCATCTTACAGAGCTATCCAAAGCCACTCACACGAAGAGCCAAAGTCTTAAAAATTTCCACAGTAGAGCCAAGCCTCAGCCACACAGGTGGGGAACAACGGCCAAGGCCACGGCCACACATACACCACCTGTAAATGTGAACCACATGTGTCTCTTGCAGGGGCAGATGGTGGTATATCACTCTGTTTTCACACATTCTTCACCTTCTCTCTCTCTTTGTCTAATGGTTTTAGTCTCTCCACATACTGCATACTGCTGAGGAAAAAAAAATACAATGAGAATACAAGTGAAGGAGGAAGGAGACTGTGAGAAAGAGAGGAGGAGAAGAAGAGTGAAGAGAGCTGAGGTCACCCTGATCTACTGCCTCCTGCCTACACTGCAGCTGGAGGTCAAAGGGCAAAACGTGGGAGGCACTTTTAGGGACACATATATTCTTTGACACACACAGGTGTGTTTTATGTATGTAGTCTAAGTACTGCACATGCACTTCTCTCTCTTGCATCTATTTATTAATCTCTTCTGACTAAATGTGGTTATCTTGGCAAAGTCATCAGTATACTTTATATTAATGTAAATGTACTCAGAAAAGTTACTAGAAAACTAGAGCACCGCCGCATCACATAGATGTAATCAAATAGTGTAGAGCAAACTCTGACTTCATTGATTAGTTTTAAGCCACTTAAAAAGTTTATATCTGTTTAATTTGATGCAATATTTAGAGTATCTTCACTGTTTTAACATGCCGTACAACAGTCCTTACCGACAGAGACTTGAAGCTGTTATATAAAAACACCAGACTCCACTGAGAAAAACTGATCGGTGGAGTTGCTGCTCTACCACCTTCATCAGCTGTTGTGTGAGGAAAAGAGGAGTGAATATTCAAATATAGTTCACAATTAAACTGATAGACCTATCGATTTTTTTAGGTGGCTAAAATGTGTTTTGCTGCATCCCCTTCCACATTATTACATCGCTTGGCTTCCATGCCAGTGTTGAACGTCCAAGTTCTGTTTTATTCCCTCATTGCCAATCTAGAAAGGAAAAATAATCATCTGAAAGATAAACAGCCGCTGTGACACATAGTATACTGCTGCTATGTTGTTCAGAACCACAGACAGCATACAAGCGCTCTGCATAGTCAAGCGGCGTGGCCATATTTTATCAGTGTTGTTAGTTAAGCATCTGTGTGCACACTCAAAAAGTCATTCCTTTATGACAACCAGAAGTTTATGCTCACTTATAACGTCAAACTGCAACTCTGTGTCTGTCCATCTGTCAGTCAGGTTATCAGTGGCAAAGTGTGTGCATGTGTCACTCTAAAGGAGCAAGCTAAAAATACCACGCCATTCACAGCTTGCCTGATGGTTACACTGCAAACACACACATGAGCGCATGCACGCACGCACACACACACACACACACACACACGTACACGCACGCAGGCATGCACACACACACACACACACACACACACACACACACACACACACACACACACACACACACACACACACACACACACACACACACACACACACACACACACACACACACAGGAATATTGAGGAAGTCTCAACTGTGATCCATCACTGAAGGACTGAAAATTATGACACCATAGAGAGAAAGAGAGACGCGAAGAAGGGAGAAAAAGCGCTCTCACACACACACACACACACACACACACACACACACACACACACACACACACACACACACAGCAGCAGACAGTAGAGTCTCTATGTTGTCAGTAACCACCCTCGAGACCCTGAGGTGTCACAAATGACTTCAAATAGGACGGAGAGAGACGGAGGGATGAGGGAAGAAGAGAGAGCAGAGTGATGCATGTTATAATGACTTCATTTGACACAGCAACTCTCCGACACCTCATGCTTTTCTCTTACACATTCTTTGGCACACACACACACACACACACACACCTGCACATGATTTTCCCTCTCTTGTTCCGTCTATCCTATTGAATCCCTTTGAGCTTATTCTATCCATTAAGTGGATTTTTGGCAATTTTCAATAACTGGAAATCTTTTGCAACAAAAGTACTGCTACATCTTATCTATTTGAGCGGTTTTGAGGATGACAACTCTCTTAGCATTATTTGAACGGCAGTTTAGTTTCACAGTTTGTGAATCAAGGGACATAAAAGTGAACAAAAAGCTCTTAAATTGCAGCTTGATTTTTGAGATAATAGGTAGGTCTGTGTATTTGGTGGTTGGTGTAATATGTGTGTGTGGCTATTGGTGCAGCACATGCAGAAAAAAATGTATGTAGAGGTGGGGGGATAATGGTTTAATACACCATCCCATTAACTCTTGTCAAAACAGCTACGGTTACAGTATAGAGCGTTTGTAACATTCTAAATGGGTCCCTTTGTATTTCATGTTGGAATGTTTTGCAGTGGAAATGAATGATATCAGCTGACAGAGAGACAAAATCCTACTGCTGTGACGCCGTTGCGACACACACACCACGCCATGAGAAAAACAGAGTTCAGCTTCAGAAATAAAAAATGTTTGCAATTTTACATTATTCTGCCCTAAAATCAGTCGCCAGTTGTCTATCTGTAAGTGTTTGTTCTTGTGCATGAAATCAATGTGATTCGGTCAATAAGCTAATGGATGTGATAAACATTCATTGGTGTACATGTACAGCCAGCAGGGGGAAAGTTAAGCACTGAAGCTCTGACTTTTGACTTTCTTATTATGTATCAAATTATTTGTAAATGTTGAGCTCTATAACATTCTGCTGTTGCACTCTAAGCTATCCTGAATTTGAGCATGAAATAAATGCCTCATGCATGTATGACGTTAAAAACAAAAACAAGATATGGACAGAAATTGACAAGAAGCACGTACAGACAGGGGACTGGTGAAGAAAAAAAATTCACCAAACTCCCAGTAGACCTATCCACTAAGGGGTTGGTTAATTCACTAGACCCACGAGAACCTTTACTGTGTGTGAGTGTGTCTCGGAGTGTGTGAATAGACCTCTGTGTGCAACCACAGAGGCATTTGGTCATGTTTATATCCTTGTTTTTGGCCTGGCTGAGTGTGTACATATCGGTGTGTTTGTGTGTGCTCTGTGAAGGTGTATCCATACCAGCGAAATGACGTGTTTGTGTGCGTGTGTGTATCTGCGGACAGAATATTTAAATAAATATAAATTCATATGAAAGTGTTGTCACCGGAGATTTGTTGAGCATTTGAACTCTGTGTGTGTTTGTGTGTGGTGAGTCTGGGAGGGGTAGGTTAATCCTAAATTTACCCTCAGTGGTCGGAGGACTGTGGTCACATCTGGACTCAGTTTCTCTCTGCCTCTCCTGTTTTCTTTTTACTCCCCTCATCATTGCCACCTCACCTGTGTTCCCTTCTTCTTTTTAGTTTTTTTACCCCTCTCAACACTTTTTCCTCTGCATCTCTGCTCCTCTTATTTAAATACCCGACCAAAAAGCTTTCCTGCTGTCCACTTGGATGTGAAAGTAGGTGTGGTGGTGAGTGCACAGTAATCCTACCTGCTGTTTGAGCTGATGAACCAAACCGTCCTTCTCCCTCTTCAGAGCTGCCACCTCCTCCTGGGTTTTCTTCTTCTTGGATGAGGAGAGCTCCAGCAGGGCAATGTTGGCGTCTTTCTCACTGATGGCTGCCAGCAGCGCCTCTTGCCTGCACAGAGAACAATCATGCATCTTGTGAGCAATACTAAAAATTAACTTCATGAATTAGATTGAATTAACATCCAAATTAAGCGTTAAACACTGACAGTCAGGAACAAAACCAATCCAACAGCATTTTGGAGTGAACCGAATGAAAGGGACTTCTGGTCTCCCAACAGAGGCATGGGTTTCAATTGCACTCCTGACATAGGTTTTTTCCTGCAGGTAGCCTGGCTACCTCAGTAAGTAAGTATTAAGGACTTCAAAGAGAAGAATTCAATCATCAAATCAGTTTCCCATGGATATGTTGTGACAAATAAGTGTCTTGCCCCTTTCAAAGCCCATACTGATGGGTAGGGTTTTGTTAAACATTATTCAAGCCTCCCATAAGTCTGTGAACCTGCAAGTTCAGACTAAATTTACTGCTTCAGCTGTCAGCTGTAACCTACAATATCATGAAAACATAGAAAATCAAATTAACTTTGGTGTGTCCATTGTGTCCAATTTTCTGACCTTCCTGTTCAATATACGTCGGTAAGACAGAATCGTGCACACAGCTCAGCTGGAAAAGATCTGCCTCACCGTACACAACAGACAGATTGTCTGGGCTGGGACGCATCTGTAAAAATCTGATTTTAATTGCATTTCAAACCATCTCCAAATGTGATTTGAATTCAATTTGCAAAAAATCTCATTTCATGTGTTTTTTGTTATCCACACTTACTTAAATTAATCAGACTACAATCTGGATATGCCAAAAATCAGACTGGGGCCTTGGTGATATTGCACGTTAATTGCAGTGAGAGCGAACGGCTTAAATTTCACATCTTTTCGGACACAGAAATGATGGGCTGAATGCAGTTTCAGCTTTTTTCTGGCTCAATCATCATTATTCAAGAGAAACAATTAAGTGCTGTTTCACCAACATTAGAAAAAAAAAAACAATTTTTCCACTGTCATCTCATGGTATCTAGCCATACAGTTTGGATTGTATTGGATTTATTTTTCCATTCCTGCCCTAACCTACGAGCGTGGTGCTCACAGCATTGAAAAACATTTCAACTATTGAACATCTTTTTCTTAAGATCTGGTGAAATTTTCTGTGGATTATCCAGAGTGACAAGGACACAAAATGTTCCTGTTACTTTTTTAAATGTCTTTTTACAACATTATGAGCACCACAAACAAAATTCCAGTCACCTCCCACTAACTGGGGTGGAGACAGAAAACCCAAAGGATGGATCTCTCAAAATCTGGACAAAGGAGACCAAAACTATCTGTATGTCTAGTTACTAATTTGGGTGTACTTTAATGTTATGGTGAACCCATGGTGTGTCAACAAGTGGAGGAAAGTCCTCTTAATTGGGGCGCCACTTTGTGATTTAGGAGGATAAAATTGTGTATTTTTGCAAAAATATGTATCTTCCTGGTGGTCAAGTATGACACATACCATGCAATCAAGATGTTTCCAGTTTGTTTATGGTGTGGAGCTCTGTGGCAAAGGTTCACTCTTTCTCTTTTATTTCCTCTTCATACAGTCTACGAGAACAAACTAGCAATTGATCATACTTTATTTAGCTACCTTTTGTTTTATATAGCTTCATACATACACACACACACACACACACACACACACACATATATATATATATATATTCTGTATATATAAGTATAATTTTCCTTATTACTCTCTTGTCCCTGTCAGTCTTTCCAGCCCTTTTGTCTGTCTCTATGTCTTCCCCTCTGCCTCGATGCTCGGGCTGACAGATAGATAGCATTCCATGTGGTTTGGGAAGCAACAAACCGCATCCCATCCATCCCATCAGCCACAGGACTGGCCTGCGCCGCCTCCGAGGACACCCAAGGCTTAGAATTCTCAGAATTTTGTCCGTTTCCAGAGATCATGTAAATCACGTTTTTTTCCACTATCCCACAGCGCTCAAGATTGGCTACACACAATGGCACATGCTTGTAAACACACACAAAGATGCAAACTTGTATAGAAAAAAAAACCCATAATAAATTCCATCTCTGTCCTTTTCTCTGAATCTTGCCTCTGGCATAAATTGTATTTTTACAGTCAGGTAATAAATCAGCAGTGACTTTGAAAAGATAAAGCCTAAATTTATAGATCACAATGGTATAGACAACTAAAAAATGGAGTGATAAATAGAGAAAAAGCAAAGAAGGGCACATTTCCTCTCATGCACCCCACCACTTTGTCTAATAATCATGTATCAAGATAAATACACATGCAGACATACAATTATCCAGATACACACGCAAATCTGCACGGACAAGGATTTACAGTTTTTACATACCATATTTTGTTCATGTTTTCTCTTTACTCAACATACAATTACATGGTCTCACACACATACACACACACACACACACACACACACACACAAACAGACTCACACACAGATACAGTGGTGCAGTGAGGAATGCAGTGATGAGAGTGTCTAAATGAAGACAGATTACATGTTTGGACTCTGTGAAGACCCACAGATTCTTTGGTCAACCTCACTGACCACACTGTCAGTGTACAAGTGTCCCATCATGCATCTAGACTGAAGCAATCCTGTCAGGGGCAGAGGGGGATGAGACTGGGGTTGGTAGATTGACTCCTCGGGCAAGTCTGTTCACTGTCACACCATTCAAAGTCTTTTCAGTTTTGTGAATATTAAAGCAACATGTTGTGATCTTGAAGGAGACCTATTATTTTCATTTTAATGTTCGTGCTTATTTTGGGCTTCTACTAGAACATGTTTACCTGCTTTATTTTCCTCATACTGTCTGTGCTAAACACCTGTATTCACCCTCTGTATGAGACATTCGCCTGTCTCTTTAAGCCCCCCTCCTGGGAAAAGCCCAGTCTGCTCTGATTGGTCAACATTTTGGGGTTTTCTGTGTCTCTGCATTTCTGCAGCATCATTGCAGTCAGGGAATGACTGTAACAGAGAATAAGAAATATAAATTTCTACCTTGAAAAACTATCAATAAAAGCTTCTTCACAACAGCAGGAATATGATACGAAATCTGGGAAAAATTTACAACATCAGCAACCAACATTACATGTTTTCCTGATGGTAGCATGTGGCTACATGTAGCAGTGCACTTGGAGCCAGGGAATGACTGTAAAGGAGTATAGCAGCTTTATCTACTGCTAAAAATGACAGATAAAATCTTTTAAAACCAAAATCAAGATTACGTTTTTCACTGATGTTAGCATATTAGCTATGTGTTGCAGTGTAGGCTACGTACTGTAAACACTTGCAGTAGCGTGCCTGGAGCAGATGACCATATAAAAAAATATATCACAAGCTGAGGTTAGCTTCATTCAGAACGGTCTGAAGTCTGAGGTTTCTGCTCAGAGATTAATTTTATGTTCGTTTACCACATTATTTGAAACTTTTGCCATATTTCATAAGAACTTCTGATTCTATAACATTATAAATATGAAAGCAAATATGGAAAAGCACAATAAGTCCTCTTAAATGATACTGTAATCTTGCATTATATGATATAATACTATATGTTTTAACATGCACCAACCAGGTCTTTTTGAGGATCTATAATGCTCCTTTTCTTTATCACAGTATTTGCGATTTAACCCCTTGGAAACATGGGCAACTGGCTTTACTTTTTTTAAAACATGGGAAGAAGATAATAAGTAACTTAAGAAGCAATGACCCTAAACTTAGCAAGAAATCAGTAAAATGTAAAGAATAATTACCTGAAAATTTGTGCACAAAGAAAACCAACCAACCAACCAAACAAACAGCAAAGTAAAATAAACAAAAAATTATAATAATTAACTAAAAGAACGATATAAATATTAATTATAAATATAGCGCCGATTTAGAGATTTTTCACTAGCTTTAATTTTTTTTTCCCAAATTACTTCTTGCATATTGCCGAACATTTCTTGACAAGTTGCTCAGTGACTTTTTCCTTTTGAAAGAAATCAAACCAATATACTCAGAGTTCAATGGTTTAAAAAAATGTGAAAAGTGTCCCTTTTTTCCAGATTGTGATACACTGGAACAATGTCACAGACTTTCCCTTTCATTTTCACATAAACACTGGTACATTGTGTGTACCAGTAACACTCACTCTCTCTCTCTCTCTCACACACACACACACACACACACATTTACACATACATTCACAGGAAGGCTAATGGAACATTAGTCTTGTTAAAGCTAACAGTGCGTCTAGTTTTATACCATATCTGAGAATTACCTGCCAGCACATGGCGCTTATAAACCAGGGTGATAAAATGATATTTATTCCAGATGCACTCGTCTCATTCTGGGCCTCTCTATGGCTCTCCCCTTCATCTTGGTCTAACACACACACACACACAAACACACACACTTGAAACACTCTCTGCTTGGCCTTCTCAGCTTGCAGAACTAAACACGTGCTTATAACAAGTGCTGGTTGTGGCTACCGCTGTTACTATCTGATCATTAAAATCTGTTTCAAGTGCAGCTCTCTTTTGCTAAATCTTTAGATAATTCTACTGTCAGAGGGCACTTAAAAACATAGCATGCTCTCAGCTCTGCTGGCAGTGTGTCCTCAGCTCTGAAAATAACAAAGACAGTACAGCCAGCACTGTGAGGAGGAAAGGTTCCCGGTGGATGCGCAGCCTTAGATCTGTAATTTTCCTTTTAAGTCTTTCCTTTCTGCAGCAATATTGAGGGCACAGTAGGATAAAGGAAGGTATACTAACAGTGAGCAAAGAGTAAAATCTTATTTAAGAGGTATCTGTCAGATCTTCATGTTTTATTGTTGTGGCAAAACCTTTTGTTGTGGCATTTTTGCACCACACATCCCTGAGATTCCTTGTCAATCTGTTTGTTACGCCAAGGCATCCGCTGTTAGTTAGTATGAGCTCCATAAAAAAATACAAGATTGTGTGACAAGAAAGTTGAATATTGCTCAAAAGTGAAAAACAACTTTGATTCTGGATGCTGGATGCAAAAGACCAGATTAACATATAGGCCTAGGTACAATTGGGCAGCTAAAACAGTTGTTTAGGGTTTAAAAAGACTGTGGATATGGTGCACAAAAAAGCTAACATTTTTGTACAGGGTACATACATATTTTTACTTATAAACGTCCTTTACTTTTTTCATGCTTTTGAGATCAACTACCATGATCAAACATTGTCTGAAACATCTGTGTATCCATGTCAAAAATAAGGAACCTGACCAAAAGGAAAATTTAGAAAACACAACTGAAAAAGCTGGCTTCTGTCTTCACGACTTGTAGGAAAAGTGAGAATTAGCCCCCCTTCTTTTGGACACACGTTTGTGTGGTGGGTAAAAGAAAAGCACTGCAGCTGGTTAACTAGCATTGCCTCTTCCACGTTCGAAATGTTAAACATTAAAGTAAACAGTCAACATTTTGTATGTCCGGGTACCTAGTCTTTCATAAGTCATGCCTAATACTTATCCTAGCAAAGACGGTCAATAATAAATCAGCATTTTCCTGGCATTGCGCAAATTTACATCAAACAAGCTGCAACTCAGGACAGACTCCAACACTAACCACACAGAGAGCAACACCATCAAGCGACGAGACTGACCTCCCACAACAGGAATCCAGGGCGAATCCATGAACCCCGACTTCAGCAGTTTCACAAAACACAACAATTGCAGCATATCACAGTATACTGAAGTACTAAAATACATTAGCCTAGCTATTAGCACATAGGCTAGTGAATGACATGTTTTAATACATTTCAAAGTATAAAAATGCCGTACGCCACACTGACGGTGCAACTGTTCATGGACTAGCCACAGAAACACCAGTTTGTCACTGTCTGTTATGTTTTTTTATGTTTGATGTTGTGCACCTGGAAGACTTGGAAGTCGGTATTTTCATCTTTGAATGAAAGGCAGCATCAGTTTCTCATGATGCACGCTATCTGCCACTCCAACTTCCTCCAAACCTTTACTTTCTGCCTGACTTTACAAAAGGAACACTTTATTTCTTTATTACTTTCTACATTAGCTTTGAACATTGGCATTGGGTGTAAACAAACCTCTAATGCTGCCGCTGAAAATGTCAAATCACTTTCTGTGCACAAGGACACCCTGACTTACGTCAGTGTTGTCATAAAACACTGTAAAAGCATACAGTAAACTGGCAACAGGCTGAGAGATTTTCATGTTTCATACAGTAATGATGGTGAATGGTAAAGCAGTCACATGTTTATATGAACATTTCACAGGTTATTCAAAATTTAACAAGTTTCCATTTACACTTTACTCTCTTCTCACTTCCTTTCAGGCTCTCTTTCACCTATTCACTATCAGTGTCTCTTGCCCACCCTGCATTTCTCATCTCCTTCCCTTCACCTCTCCCAGTCCTTTGTCACTCGCTCTATCTCTCCACCTCTTCTCTCTCTGCGTCTGTAAAGAAGACAGGAGGCATTCTTTCCGTCGTTCGGCGGTCGTGTGCCATGATGTCATCGCCGTGGCGACAAGGCAGACAGTAAGCAGATACACACAAACGCACCAGGCACCTGACCCCAACCCCAGCATGCACACACACACACACACACACACACACACACACACACACACACACACACACACACACACACACACACACACACACACACACACGGGGGCTCTCTCCTTCCTCTCTCTCTCTCTCTCTCCCTCCTAAAACCACTTAAGGCCCCTCACTTTATCAGAAACACTAATGCCTGGTCTTAGATCACTCACATATTTCTACACACACACACATACACACAAACACACCAAAGCAGCTTCCCGTGTGTGCTGCGTTATCTCTTTCATGCTGTCACCCTCTACCATAATCTACAGTGTGCGTGTGTGTGTGTGTTCATGACAGCATGTCTTTCTGTAGGTATGCATCCACTCAAAAGGTTGTACTTATATGTATTTCAGTGTGTGTGAATGTTCACAAGTTGTCTGTGTGTATTCAGGGCTTTCTCCAGTGCATGTGTGTGTGTGTGAGTGGAGTGTGTGTGTCCCCGTGTGTGTGTAGAGTAGATTCAGTCCAGTGTGACATTGGCCAGTCTCCGTCTAAGACAAACACAGAGCTATTTTAGAAATAATCCCCTCTCTCTGCTCTCTGTTTCCGACTGAACAAAGCAGCTCTCCATTGTTTTCTGTGACACTGTCTGCTCTGGTTACACAGGAGACTGCTTGTAGGACGCCAGAGTTTACTCTTTAACCCCTGTAGGACGCCGTGCGTGTCAAGCTCGGCCTCATTTCTGCGAGGGGAGGTTTTCCTCTACATGCTGGGCTTTAGAGAACCACATGTAAGAATTGTTCAGATTTTATAACTCTACACTCTACATGTAGGAGGAGTTTTTTCTAAAACTTTCTCCACCCTCATTGAGCAATTTTAAAAAACTGAATAAATCTTGAGGTGAGTGAAATGAGCAGATTCATTTGGTGGGCAAAAGGGGATTAAGAAAAATGTGATGATCATATTTACTGTAATCATGAGTGCTATGTGCTTTGGTTTACTTTAAACAAAAGTAGACTGAATGAGTTTTAAAACAAAGAAACAAAGCAAAATCTGCCTATTTCTGCCCAGGACTGAAGTCAGCCTTAAAGCAGGCAGTTTTTGTTTAATTTTTATTATCTATTATATTTTCAGTTTTTATTTGGCAGCTGAAATACAGCACAACAGTCTCAATACATTGCACTTCTTTGTTTTGATTTAATAGCACATTTATTTCTATTTTGAAGTGCCAGTCTGCCCAGGCAATAAATTATGTTTCAGAGTGGTAGTCATGAAGCTAACGATAGATGTGGCTTGGGGAGTTAGGGATGTGGCCATCTGGATACAAGCTGAGGTCAGATCAGCCTCAGCTGTGTCGCCTGGGGGAAGGTAAGAGTCATTTAAAAACACGCAATACACCTGATGAACACTGACGATGTGTAAGCGAGCAGAGTGAGTTTGTGTACAGTAAATGCCGAGTACAATGTAAGCTTGATGTGTGCGCATTCTGCAGCTGATAATAATGTGTTCCACTGTTAGGAACATTTTGTAGATATTGGCTCATACTTAGCAAGCTGAACTGAAATGAATTAAAAATGAGGATTTTGAATAACTGAATTTTGAGAAAAATTGTTGGTATAAAACAAAAAGAGAGTGAAGAGGAGATGAGAGAAAAGAGATACAGGAGGGCACAGCTGGCTCTCAGTGGCAGCTAATGCTGCCTGGAGGCACCCACACACGCACGTATGCACGCACACACGCACGTGCGCACGCACGCACGCACACAGAAGAACCATAGAAAGATGGATGGAAGAAGTCTTTGCTCAAGAGAGAAACTTTTCCTCTTTACTCTCATCTTCTTAAACCCTCTCTGTCTTTTCCTTTCTGTCGTTTTTTTTTTTTTGCTGGATAATCAGGTGGCTTTGGTTGACAGAGCTCACACACATACACACAACCAAACACGGACACACACACCTCTATGACTGGCTCGGGTGTTCATGACTGTGCATAATGTACTTGTACGCGTGGATGTAGAATTAAATCCATTTCTAATTCCTCCTTCTGTCTCCCCCTCTCTCTCTGACACACGCCCACGCACGTGCACACACACAGACACACACACATGCACTCACACACATACAGAGCTACTAGTTTGGTTTCAGAGTCTCCAGAGTGGGGCCCTGCAGAGTAGTATTTCTCTCCCAGCTGACAGCTTCTGTCCTGGGGCAGACAGCCAGCGAGCGCTGGGCCTCCTATTCTCATCTGCTCCGAGTTGACTCTCTCTGTCTCTTTCTCACTCTCTCTCTCACACACACACACACGATTGAGGTGTGAACTAGTGCTTTGCCTCACAGCTCAAAATATTGAGGAGAGAGAAAGAAAAAAGTCAGAAGCAAGAAAAAGAGCGAGAAAAAACAAAGCTGGGGGCCTCTCTTTTAAGTTTTATACACCTTTTAACGCTCACTGACAGCTATACATTTATACATCATATATATACATCTGACATGGACTCTATAGTACCTTTAAAGTGAGTATACACAAACACACGCTTACTAGTTTATGGCCCTACAAGAGAAAACGCAGGGCAATGAATGCACACATCAGAGCAGGTTTTATGAAACATTTGTTGGTTGCTGGCCTGCCATGTGTGCAGCATCAAAGCCAAGACAGCCAATAAAGCTTTGGTTTATAGTAAACCATTTACTGCTGCTCTGTCTCTCTCTATCCTGCAAAAACGCGCCAACAGAAAGTTTCACTTCACTAGATTATAACAGAAGTTGTTAGAGAAAATGATCGACACCTACCGCAGTTGTTATGTGCATTCAAAAACTTTGAAATGACTCTCAGGGGCTACATTAAGCCAAACACATCAAAGGGATAACAGGATGTTGAAAATGCAGAATAATGATAAAATGATTATCAGGAATTATAGTCAAGAATGCCCCAAAGGCTTTTATTCAACGCCAAAAACCAAAATGTGTTTACCGATCTGGAAACTTGTTTATTAAAGAGTGTAAGAAAATGGCTGAGTGATTAGCATACTGTCAGGACAGCAGCCAGGTCCTGATTTGAGAGAAACTTTGTTTTATCTTTGACTGACACTGCTTAGATTAAAGTAGCCCACTGCATAATGTACAATAACACACTGAAAACAGCGGGATTTTGGGCAAAATCTTTTTGAAAGCTGTGTGTGTGTGTGTCTTAAACCATAGTGGAAGTGGGTCAGAGACACTGGATATGAATGATTTAGTATGGAGGGAGAAGACGGGACGAGAGACCATCAGAAAGAATCGGAAAAAGAGAGAGAGAGAAAGAGAGTGTTAGGAAAATAGGTTAAAGCTGGTGCATAGGATAAGTGTGTGTGTGTGTGTGTGTGTGTGTGTTTGAGAGAGAGAGAAAAGCTCCCCTCAAGGAGCTGTTGTACATCAGAGAGGCTTAAAGAAAGACAGCGAGAAAGGCTTACACACACTAACACACACACACACACACAGAAAGAAACAGCATTGACAGGGAAGGGAATAAAATAACTGGAGGATTTGGAGGGAAAACAAATCAAAGAGACGTGAAGGGGGAGAGCGGGAGAGGGATGGAGAGAGAGAGAGAGGGAGGGGAGGAGTAATGGTAACAGGAGGCTGAGAGACAAAGGCGGTAAGAGAGAGAGAGAGAGAGATGAGGGCAGGTGGGACTACGGCATGACAGAATGAGGATCTGTTCCTGACACATTTCCTCTTTTTCTCGCTCTCCTTTTTTCTCTTAAAAAACACTCACACTCCCTCACCTCTCTCTTTCTCCGTCTCTCAGACACATTTAAAAACACACACTGTGACTAATAAGAAAGGTGTATAAATGCATTATGCACGGTCCGCGGGAGTTTGCACTTTCCATGGGACCACACACACACGCGCACACACACAACACACACACACACACACACATCGAGGGAGAAGTGTGACTAAAGATGCAGCTTTGTCTTCACTGTGGTTCTTTACAGTAAATCCATTTCTACGCTTTGCTACGGAGACCAAGACATCTGCCTACAATCTGTCAGCACAGACTCACTCCTGTAACACTAACCAGTCACAGTAACGGACACCTGCGACTCCCAAATGTCTATGAAAGACGATCTTTAAAAACATTTTTTACTTTTTTTGACAGTGTGAGATTGACAAATGTGTTTCTGTTGATCTTCTGTATGTATAGATGCTCCCTGCTGTATGGCTTTACTCTGCTGCCTGTTCAGAAGTGTTTGAAGTAAACAAAGTGACTGAGAAGCAACGTCACAACTTCTTCAGTTTACTCAAGCACAGGCGTCATGTTTCCATCAGCATCCAAACTCAACAATGTGAGTGCCTTTGAGAGAAGACTGTCCAAAACTTTGTAAGATTGACAGCCTATTGCCACTCTCAACTGCCAGATTTTCTGTCAAATGTAGCTCAATTTTAAACAGGTTTAACAGATTTCCAGTTAATCAGCAAAAGAAAATGTGAATTAATGAGTATTTCCATCCACAACTGTCACATGAATTTAATGAGAGACACACTGAGATAAAACTTTAGCACTGCCTGTTTAAGGCAGGAGTGTAGCAACATTATTCCAGCTCGCCATTCTGTGTAAAAGGTACAACAGCAAAATGAGTAGACAGAGTTTTCCCGTCTTTTAAACAAACAGTTGAGGTAGTAACAGTGCCGAATCAACGCATGTGTAAAAGGGACAGCTGGCAAAATGGGACAGGTACGACATTTTGACAATGTGTTATGTGTGTGACTGACTGCAGGAGATTTAAAAAGCAGCTAGATGCAGTTAACACCTAACTCAAAGAAGAAGAAGAAGAACAGTGGCTGAAAATGTCCGCAAAATTGAGAAAACAAAGAGGTCCAGGAGCTCTTTATCCTCGAGTGCTACCATCATGTATGTTATATGTCACACTAGAGAGGCCGACGCTATTGTGTTACGCGTCACTTTTTTGCTTTCGGGATGTGTGCGTGCTATTAACACACTGAAATGAAAATGAAGGGACAATGTAGCAAACATAGTGGAAAAATGGTATTAATGTTTGTTTTGTGTATTCATTTGAGGAAGATTACAGACTCCACATTGGTCTAAACAGATGTGAAGTTTTTGTCTGCCACTTTTTTTCGTTTCCTCAGTGGAGCAGAAGCTTCAGCAGACACTGAAGCCACATGATTCATGTACGTCATGATTTATTTGCCACGTCTGTTTCAGCTGCAAGTCATCATTTTTTAAACTGTTCTATTGTGTTATTTTGAATTTGTTTCAACTGACTGTTTACTGACCTTTCCATTTATTTTCATACAATATGAAAATCATTTAGCAGACTCTGAAAGCTGAAATATGTTAATAACAGTGAACAATTAATAAATATGTTTGCATGTATTTTGTTGAACACAGTATCACTGAGATATAATAAGTCCAGCTATCACTAAACTAAATAGTTAATACAATATAGATTTTTTTTTACATACTGCAACTGTCACAACTATTTTCTTTATCCTTAACAGCTACATTTGCCCTTAAATGAGCAAAATAAAAGCCTAATGATTGACTTCATTTTCAGCGTTTTAATGAAACATAATCTATTGTTGTATTATTTCTTTTTGTACATTAATGTGCTCAGTTTCTTTGTTCACTGCGTGTATCGACTGACTTGAATGTCTCGCTGTGAGCCAACTTTCCCATTAAGGAGGATTAAGTTTTAAAATGGAAATACATTGTGTACATTGTAGTTGTGCAGCAATTTATAACCGTGATTATGCTGTTGATGTCAAAGCCATCAGGTTATAAATTTGTCTTTTTTTTCTCCAGTTGATGTCTTTCTCTTTTCACAGAGAAATGTTAAAACAAGCCGGTCTGTCACTAGTCTGTCTTGTTCTCCTCTGCCTGTCTGTCTACTTTTATTATTTCCAGAATAGAAATGCAATCGTTTGGCACTCCTAACATACAATCAGAGGCTTCGAAAGAAAAAAAGCATGTTTTGTTTTCTACTTTTTGATATGTTTTCCCTCTTCATTGCTCCCTCTCTGTCTTTAATTGCTGTTTAATGATCTGTTTGATGGCCTGGCACTCACAACCTGTAATCAACTGAGGAAAACAGGCAAGTTTAGGTTCTGCCGCATCCTTTTTCCCTTTATCTGTTTTTTTCTTGCCACTTGTTTCTTTTTATTGTGATGTTTTTGGGTCTCTTCCATCTTTCTGAACATTTTTGCTCTTGTTCTCTGCTTGTTTTAAATCCCCTTCTTTTCTTATTCAGCTCAATTCAGTGTACTTAATTGGTGTGAGAGCTCTGCAATACATGAACAGATTACACATAAAATATGGCAATAAGAATAGAAATTACAATACAGAAGAGTCAGCATCATAAAAGGAGGCTTTCTCTTTTTTTCTCTGCTGCATATTCAGCTGAAGATCACTGGTTTGCAAGGCTTCAGAGACTTCCCGAAAAACCCTGTTATTTGAATACAACTTCTAACTGCAGCGCATCTTTTATTGCCTCTATTTTCCCGATTCAATCTCTCCCTCGGTCTCTCACAAGGGAGAAGGAAAAAACAAAAATGTAAAGAGGAAGACAGCCAGAGTCAGAGAGAAGAGGGCAAGAAAGGCAAGTACAGAGAGCGCGAGAAAAATGGAGAGAAAAGACGGAGACGGAGAGCGAGGCGCCCTCATTTGAGCTTGTAAGAATAAGTGTCAAACGGCGTGCCCCTTTTTGTCATGCTAAGCCCTCAACATGTCTGTCATACACACACAACAAATACACACACAGACTTGCTTTGGCACACTGTGGATTAATCTTATTGCTAGGGGATCAAAGTGCTCGTCTCTGGTTTATGGCAGCGCACCAAACAGGTGTACATGCGTTTGTGTGGGAGGATGTATTTTTATGTGTGTGTGTCTGTGTGTGTGTGTGTGTGTGTGTGTGTGTGTGTGTAGGTATACATCTCCAAGCATCCCTCTGGGAGTGAAAGCTTCTAAGCAGTCATGCTGTCTCATCTGGTTTTGTAAGTGACTGTGTGTATGTGTGTGTGTGTCTTTTTCTGAAGGCAACATACACTTCTTGTGTTAGTGATAGGACAGCTGCCGTGTGTATGTGTGTGTGTGTGTGTGTGTGTGTGTGTGTGTGTGTGTGTGTGTGTGTGTGTGTGTGTGTGTATCTTTTTACACACGCAGTCTTATTGTCAGCGATGGCTTTCCAGCTGTGAGGAGCGGAGCTGTCATCCCATTTATAATGAGCACTGGTGAAGGAAGTATGCAGATCCTTCACTTAAGTGAAATACAATTACTACACTGTGAAAATACTCTGTTACAGGTAAAAGTCCCGCATTGAAAAAGTTACTTATGTAAAAAAATGTATTTAAAGTATTAAAAGTAAAAGTATCCAATGCAGAAAAATCTAAAAAAAATAGCAATCAAACAACAACTCCCACTCCTCAAAAAAAAGAGAACAAGACTTGTTTATGTTTATCAGGTTTTTGATGCAAAAATCTTAATCTGTAAACTAAATAAAACTGTCTGATAATATAGTGAAGTACCTCAAATTTGTACTTAAGTACAATATTTGAGTAAATGTACTTAGTTACATTCCACTACCGAAAATATGATCTTTGACTGCTTGCTAGAGCTCTGCCTGGTGTGACCGATTGGGCCCAACCCGATCCTCCGTGTTCGGGCCAGGCCTGGGTATAAGTTGTCATTATTGATTCGGGTTTGAATCGGTTATGTTCTTGCCAATTTTCCAGTGTTTTTTTTTTTAAGATTTTGTAATTTTTGTTTTCTAAAACTGGCAGTTCTTCTGCATAAATGGCAGGAGTTTCTATGGACTGCTGTGTTTCCCACAGCATTAAAATCCATGTGGCAATAGCTGTCAACATTGTTGGGGGAGGGTTAATCTTGTATGTGTGTCCCTTTTTTCCTCATTTTGTATCCCCTCTCTAAATTCAGATGTTTGTGAACATAGCGTAACGGGTGGCAAAAATTAAATGTGGACTGAATCAAGAGGGAAAGAGAAAAAAGGAGTAGGGAACTGTGACTCTGATGGAACAACAGAGCAATATAACAGAGAACCAGGCAAGAGAGTGTGTGCAAAAGACTTGGTTGTCAGTGTTTGCTTCTGCCTCCCCAGCAGTGGGAGAGATGTGCATAACACGCAGCGTCATCTGTGCACTGCATCGCCACGGACCGCCATGCATGCAAGATGCACTGAAGGGTACTGCCGAACCTGTAGTGCGTAAGACAAGGGACTATTTAAATAACAGAGGAAAGAGAAGAAGAAGTTGTGCTAGGAGACACGTCAGTCCATAGGTTGTATATGGTTAGAAATTATTTAATATTAAGAAAATATATTATAATATGTAAATATACATTTGTTTTCTTTACAGTAGAAGATCAGGTTTTCAGTCACGCTTAGGTCAAAAACAACTGCCATGGGTCAGACTCATACCTGACTTTTTGGGTCTAATCAGAGCTCTGCTGCATGCACACAAACAGAGGGACGCAAAGACACACATAAACGCACACCATTAATTAGTTTCATTACATGCTGACAACAGTGAAGACACAGACAGTACGGTAATGACATTTCCAGACAAATGTCGGTTCAGAACGGAGAGATGGATGGAAAGAGGCAGGAAGGATGCAAAGAGTAAGAGATAAAAAAGGGTAAAAGGAGGGAGAGATGTCAGCGCCAGGGATGGAGTGAAGGAGGGACGGCAGGAATGAAGGGAGGGATGGCAGAATGGGTGCAGGGAGAGTTTTGAGGCTTAGAGGGAGGCTGGGTGGGAGATAAAACAAAGAAGCAGAGCAGCAAAGGAGAAATAAATTGAATTTATAGTGTTCACCTTGAGGCATCAGCCAAGGCTCTCACTGCAGGAGGCTGAAGACAGCGCAGCAACTTGGTGTTTCTGCAGACTCTCTTTATAGTCTAATTGTACATGTGGCGCACAGCACAGCTTTTGTGTGTAAACAGGATCAATTTGTCCTCATTCTAGATGCTAAATCCACTAAAAGCTTCATTTTCCTGGCACATAGAAGATCCCGTTCCAGTACATCCGAATAGATTTTGGCTTTTTTCTATGAATCATACCCAATACCTGATTTGTCACAGCCTGAGGCGGCCTCCCCCGCACAGAGACAACAACTAAAATATCATATATTATTTCCCTACTGAAGCACACAAAAGTAATGGGACTCACTTTGTTGCCTGCTGCTGGAAGCTTTGACCATTTGCATCGCCAAAAGAATTGTCAAGTGCATCGCCGCCTCTCTTTCTCCACAGCAGGGTCTTTTCATTGTGACGCTTCAGTGTTTTCTTTAGTAATAAATGGCTCTTTTAAAGCATCATTAACATTAAAATCTCCATAACAACCTTGCAAATAAACAGAAATCAGTGTCTCGCTGTTTCAAGTGTCAGAACGTTTGCAACAGATTTTTAAACGCATAGCTCTTGTCTGGTAAAACATAATGACCGTTAAATGAGTGTGTAAGGTGAAGGAGAACCCTGCATGAATGCAGGGGAGGAGGACATAACGTAAGTGGCTATACATTCAATATATACCGTGGTCTGAAAGATTGATGGATGAGCGGAAGGAGTGAGGGAGACGGGAGAGGAGGTAATATAATTTCTTCGGGATATCACGCAGTTTCTTTGGCTCGACTCAGTTGTTGTTGGACAGCTGTCTTTCTCCTCTTCTCCTCTTTGCTTTCCCTCCTTTTCTCCCTGCCATAAAAACATTTCTGCTTCTTTTCTTTCATTTTATTATCCTCCTACTGCCCCCCTTTCCAAAACAGATTTATAACTCTTGCCCTGACCTCTTTACTCGCTTTTCTTCTCCTCATTTTGTCAGTTTTGCACTCTTCTCGTCTTGTCTTGTGTCTTCTCCTCTCCATCTTTGCTCCTCCTTTCTGATCCTCCTTTCTCGCAGCGTGTGATGGTATCAAATCCAAACTGCTGTTGATATTCACACTTATTCAACTGAGTATTTCGAAATCCACACATATTTGCCATACATCATTTTAAAATCATTTACGTAAATGTTTTCGGATGCCAGTGTTCTAATGAGTAAAACACATGAAGGAGCTTTTTGAAATGAAGTAATCACGTTCTGCTGCTTTTTCACATAATATTAATGCAACACATCACAAGTGAAACTTTTTAGTCCTCCTGCAATGAATCTGCATTCTTGTAAAATAACAAGACGTAATTCAACAACTATTTGAAGATACCTTCCAAATCTGTGCATTAAATTTTTCACATTTACTCGAGCCAATCACCACACTATATGTATATGAGATGATCTAAGCCACAACTATTGCTCTTAGCCCAATTTTCTTCTCAAAAAAACAAAGTTCTGTCCAAAATATTTTAAGCAAAACCGTATTGCCCTGAACTGCTCTTGGAAAATGTTCTGCACATAAATTCAGTCATGAATGTTTATAATATTTTTTTAATACTTAAAATAAACAATGTGAGATCCAACTGTGTAAGATGTTTAATTGGAGTGTGGGTGTCGTGTTGACAGGATGTGTTTTAATGGTGTTCAGTGAAGTAAGTGGTGAGAGTTTTTAAGCAATCATCGCCGTGATAAAAAGGTTTGCAAGATTAAAAGACTTTTTTCAGAGAGGGTCTAAGGATTTATAGTGTGGAGAGTAAAAGGCCTTTTTAAGCAAGTTTGTGATTTATTTTTCAAAATAAAATGGCAGCACACACGGTCAGTCCGGTATGATGTCTGTTCTTTGATTTTTTCGACAACCGATTTGATCGAGTTCACACTTGTCAGGCGTATTGCTGAGGACAAAAGGAAGTGCAGTGTTGAGTGAGCGCTCAGGAGATCTTCAGGACATATTTATAAGTAAAGCGATATCTACATACCGTGTAGTGTATTAAAGGCATGCTGGGTACAGCTTGCTCTGCGTCTCTTTCTCCAGTACATTCAACAACAGATGAAGAGAGAGACTGAAGGTGTTACACTGTGGCAAACTCAGACACTTCAAGCATCAGCAGTGTAACTTTGTTCTGAAAATAGCCGGGCTTTGTCTTTATAGAAGCCATAAAATGTTCATGTGAGCTTTTGCACCCAAAAGACAAGTATACTCAAGCACAGTGTTGTAGTACAAGAGATCAGTCTCAAGACAACTTTTTAAAGGTTTCAGTTTAGTGTCAGAATCTACCAGATTATTACTTGGTCTTGTCTCGGTCTCATACGAATACAACTCTGGATTTTATTTCATGACTGTTCAAGGCCAAAATTGTGGGGATACCATTAAAATGCCTGTGCAAAAATGTGTGTTGCATAAAGATGGTTAAATTGATTCCAGCTCCTTTGTGTTTGTATTTGTTTGCTCATAGAAAACAAAGGAAAATTCCCACAAATACAATTTACATCTGCAATAACTTTTGATTATTTCATGAAGACATTTCTCGTAGTACACCTATACATACACATATACAGTATATTGTAACAAAAGAGGTATAAGGAGGAATCTT
This sequence comes from Plectropomus leopardus, assembly GCF_026936395.1. Classification (NCBI taxonomy): domain Eukaryota; kingdom Metazoa; phylum Chordata; class Actinopteri; order Perciformes; family Serranidae; genus Plectropomus; species Plectropomus leopardus. The sequence goes on along the minus strand of NC_142197.1, from coordinate 12,944,284 downwards.
CATTTTTTACATATGTGGATCAATTTGAGGAGTGCCTATGGTTCGCATGTTCTGTGTTTTATTCTCATGCAGTGAGGGTTTTGCACCAGTTTGGTGCTGGTCTTGACTTGGTATCAAACCCTCAGAGTCTTGGCTTATATTTGGTCTCAATAGACTCTGGTCTTGGTCAAGACTCGGTCAAGGTGGTCTTGACTACAACACTGTTTCCTAGCATTGCTATGGAACACAACTTTGTCATGGCAGGTGTATTGGTCAGGAGACCATAGAGCACGTGTCGAGAGAGAAAATGTTTGGAAGAGTGGTTCTTGAGAAAGCAGATAGTAACGAGCAGCAATACCAGAGGCCAAGCAAGCTGCCCCTTCTGAACAGCATTTTTGAACGGTTACCGCAGCGGTTAAAATGAAACTGACTCGACTTCAACCTAAACTTACAACCCACCCAATAAATTTGAAAAGCTCTTGTTTTCTTAAAAGAAAATCTAATAAAGCCAAACAAAATATTCTGAATTGTAGTCTTACATTAATAAAGTCTTGTTGGAATTTACGCCTCAAAACTGTCCAAACAAATACCTTTACCACAGAGGCATGTGTGAGTGTATGTGTGTGTGCGTGCACGTGTGTGAAAACGACAAGGATCTAGGAGGAGAGCAGTTGACTGAGGTGAAGATGTGTGTTAAATGTCAGCAAAGCAGAACAGTGCAGAGTAGAAATCGGCTTTAATTCATCCAGATTGGGATTTCAGACCCGACACCCTGCTGTTACATACACACTGTCAGCAAATTCCTCCAGCTGGCTGACACACACACACACACACACACACACACACACACACACACACACACACACACACACACACACAAACACACACCTGCATACATACTCCAAACACATGACAACACAAGCATACGAGTCTGGGAAGAAAACGAGCATGTGCATATTTAATGTATATCACAAGGAAAATATGTCTCTGCGTGTGTTTTATGAGTGTGTGTGTACGTGTGAAGGTCGCGACGGATGATTTATCAGTGGGAAAGATGCATGCTGGAGCCCTGCAGGGCCGATGTGTATATCTGTGTGTTGTTCTGTTTGTGTATCTTCTCTGCCTGGATTTAGTGTGTGTTCTCACGCATCTGTATTTACATGTTTGTGGATGTTGCGTGTGGTTTTATGAGCGTATTTGATGATTTTTTATTTCTATATTAATACTAGAGTGTGTTTTTGGGCACACACACATAGACACACACAGACCCACACACAAATTAACAATATACATCAGGGACTAAAGTTTAGCACAGTGTTGGAGTAAAGGAGACATATACAACCAGCTAGCGAAAGCTATGGAACAAAGATAGATAGACACTCACATAACTATACTACATTATGTGTGTGTGTGTGTGTGTGTGTGTGTGTGTGTGTGAGCGTGTGTGTAAAGGAATAAGAAAAGGAAAGGGAGGAAACTAGGGAAAGCAAGAAAGTGAGACAGTATGTCAGAATTCCAGCTGTATTTGGTATCTATTTCTGCATGGGAGTGAGAGTGTGCATGTGTGTTAATATATTCTACGTCTGTTCAAGAAAGCTCTGAAACATGGCGTATCGTATATCATGTCTTACAGTAACATTAAACCTTACACCGATGTAAAACTGGGCAACAAGTCAGATATCAAAACCCAAAAGAGTTACGGCAGCCTGTGTGTGCAGAGACAGTTTCATGTGCATTACATCAAGATATATGGACACGCAGGACGCAGCCACCTTAAACATCTCATGTTTTACATGTGGGAGAAAGCCAGAAGCACATGACGTATTTGCTGACCAAACCCTAATGTCCTGTGAAAAATATGAGCACTGGCGTCATGGACATAACTCACAGCGAGACACCTAGCAGCTACCTGAAACGTCTAAACTTTTCACTGAAGGGGGAACGGACACAAAAATGCACAAAAATGTGGGAAGAATATCTAACTGCAGCCTGAAAAATATCATGTATTATGCAAAGGCAGAGCATGAAAGCGCTGCATTTGTTTCAGTAAGTTGTCAAATAATCTCATGTGAATGCAACAATTCTTCATAAGCGCCTGCAGGTGACTCATGGAGCCTTTAAACTAGAATTTCCAGAGCGTTAAGAGAGTGAGGAAACCATAGCTACTTTTGATCAGAAAACAACCTGTACACAGATGGAAACAGTAGAAAGAGTAAGTGCTGGTAAGACTCAAAAGACAAACAAATTGCTTGCCAACAATAGAAAAAAAAATGTTAAAAAGCAATCAATACCAGTGAGAAAGAAATACTGTTTGAGCATTGACATTTTTGTGTTGCATTCTTACAAAGGTGCATGCAGGCTATCATTATAAAGTATGAACGAGCACTCAGAACACAAGCTGAGACGGTCACGGAGCTTGCTGTGCAGCACAATCTGCTACGTCCTGCAAACCACGTCCATCTGGATGAAATACTGGGTTTTTAGGAAGTCCCAAAATTAAGACACATGTGTGTGTGTGTGTGTGTGTGTGTGTGTGTGTGTGTGTGTGTGTGTGTGTGTGTGTGCGCGCACTGTACACTGTGTGTGCCTGCTGCATAAATATTCATCATGGCACTTGTATTTTCTTAAAAGTAACTGTGGACAAGTCAGAGGTCAATAAATCAATCATAGCGAGCTTGCACAAATGCGTGCTCGCACACGCAAATTCACGTACAAAAACAAGGCCACGCATTCTGAAGCGCTGATGCTTGTAATAACCACACGGGTCGTTACTACGGTGATAAAATGGCCAATAACCTGATCACCTGGCCTGTGAATGGACATGCTGCTGGACACACACAGACACACACAGACACACACACAGACACACACACACACACACAAACTCGGCCTTTCTCTCCAAAACAAAGAAATGCTACATTGGTAGAAAAGACCAAGACTGGAGTACAGGAAAACTAAATCACAGTGCATGTCCTCATTTTCCCATCATGCCACGGTAAAAGATAGTCCCACTGCGTGTATAAACAGGCAGGACATGCTAACACGGACATTCTCCTTGGCTTCTATTTCAGCCCAAAGCGTCGTTCCACTAAATTAGCCCTCGTTGTAAGGTCTCAGTGAGGACGTAAAACAGCAGAAAATACAGGGAATCATCGGACTTCTGGATTCCTCATAGCTCCACTTAAAATGCAAAACCATCTATTAAAATTACATTAAAAATTTACGCTGAGTTCCAGCGTGTGCATGAGTGTGTGCGGGTGTCTGTGTATGTGATCAATCACATGAAGAGCTGGACAGCGCTACATGGTTATTGCATTAACACACTACTTACGTCTATGGCTTTAAAGTGCTGAGCGAGAGAGGGAGGAGATAAAAGTAGAAAGGACGGAGAGAGGTAAAGACAGGAAGAGGAAAGAGAGAGTTGATGAGGTGTCGGGTGAAGATCAAGTCAATGTGACCAGCGGCCACCTTCCTGGAACACTGAGGCAACATGGGAAACTGGAGATATCATAAGAGTTGCTAATTTCAGGCGAAGTGTTGAAGGTCGTGTCTGAGCTTTAAAAATTAGAGCAACTGTCAACTGGTTGGAGACTTTGTACTGTACATGTTGACTGGTGTCTGAAGAGGCAACTACAGTCAGCTAAGGTGTAACAATGTAAAAAAAAAAATTATATACATTATAAAAGTTGCTATAATGTCTCATATTTTATTTTTAGCCATAGCAGCACGGCTCTGTGGATAGCGTTGTCTGTTAGTCTAGACTGAAATATCTCACGACGCATTGTCATGAAACTTTGTGCAGACATTCGTCGCGCCATGAGAATTAAGCCCGTTGACTAGGGTAACTTCCTTTTCTGCCACCATGATTTTGACATTTTGACATTTTTATTATCCAGTGAAATATCTTAGATGGATTGCCACTAAATTATTACTCTGGAAATACAGAGTATATGTTCAAGAGATTCTCACAGCCACTCTGTCTTCTCAGGAAACGTACTGGCCTCTGTGTTAGTCTGCAGATTTCAGAATTAGTGTATAAATCTATAGTAGAGAGTGTTTTAACTTTTCACCCTCCTGCCTGGTTCGGTCACCCAAACTGTACCTGTAAGAGTAAACTTTCTAGGATTGTGTCAATGGCGATAAAACAGTTGGCAAGCCACAAAAGCTCTTGTGCCAACTTTTTACAGAAAGGACGATGAAAAAAGCGAGGAGTATCTTGGCAGATAGCTCCCATGCTCTCTTCAGCCAGTTTGTTGAGCTCTGGGAGGCGTTTCAGAGTCCCTCTGGCAGCTAAAAATGTATTAAAGAAGTCCTTCATCTCCAGTGCAATCAATATTCTTAACTCAACATTTGAACATTAAAGACAGCTGTACAGGGAGTTGGGATGACTTTTTACATAATGCCCGCATTTTAAAATGTTATAAAGGCTAAAAGTTAAGTGTAATTAAGGGCGGGCCAAATATGGTCACTTTTGGCTCCAAAAATCAAAGATGGCAATGGTGAAAATGTCAAACTCACGGCTTCAAAACTGGAGTTGTAAGCAATAGTTGACTTCAGGATGGCAAATGTTTTACGTCCATGGGAAGAATCCAATACATATTTCTGAGTAGATTCAAATCATGGAGCAGATACACGAACTAGACTAGACTCAAAGTCTTGTTTTCATGTCACTGCCTGTGAGTGTTTGTAAATCCAAATAAAAGCATCAAAAATGGTAAGATACATGACAGATTTAGGGACAGACAAATATGAAAGTAGACAGAGAGAGATTTTTTTTAGCCAGTTGTGTGTTTGTGTCTTTGGAAACATGACTAATGACACAAGTGTCCAGCAGAGTTTACACCCGTCAGTGTTGACGTTCAGCTGATTTACATGTTAACATAAATAAAAGTAATAAAATGTGTGTGTTTTTGTATTCTCACTTCATCTCCAGGACCTCCTCCAGGTGTTTCCGCCTCTCGGCCCGCAGGGCAGTCAGGTGACCTTCCTTCTCGGCCAGTGAGAGTTGAGTTGATGACAGCTTGGCTTTCATCACCTCAAGTTCCTGTTTCACCTTCTCCATGGCAACCAGCAGGTCCTCCACCTGACACACACACACATTTTAAGACATATTAAACATTACTTCTGCTTCTTCCAACTTCTCTGTCTGAATATGATATCTTTAGTTCATATTTTCTTTCAACATTTTCATTCGCATTCATTTCCACATATATTGTGATTCATGTTTATGTGTGTGTCTCTGTGTGGGTGTGTAATGTCTTCCTATCCCTGTGTGTGTGTGCGCGCGTGTGCGCGTGCGACAGCTACTGCGCTTTTGAAATGATTTAACAATCTCTCTGTTTTTACATGAGAAGCTCAATTGCAGAACATCAAACGTGTCATTTTTCTCTCTCCATGTTTTCTCTCTTTGTGTTGTTTCTTTTCTCTGATATATATTTTATCTGTTTCTCTTTCTGGGTGTATATCAGTTTGTCAGTTTAATGTCTGTGAGGGCAAAGAGTTGAGGTCACTGTATTTCTCACAGCGTGATGAGGACCTACGCTGCCACCACACACACACACACACACACACACACACACACACACACACACACACACAAAACACAACACATGTTTTCTTTTTGGATACTTCTTTTTCTCTTCAGTTTTGTACTCCCTGTTTCTCTGAAGTGTTGAAGTAGAAAGAAAGAAGAAAAACTACGTCAGACAAAAGACATTCAGAAAAAAGGATTTCGACTCAGAGAGAGAGTCATGACGATACTTTTATTTCCTCTGAAAACCAGATGGCATCAGCAGAAACAAAAAAGTAAGAACTCTGAAGATGAGCTGAATCTGAAAGAAGCTCCTGTTTAGAGAGGGTGAAGACCAAGACAGAAGAGGAGCCTTGAGATCTGAGTGAAACCTCAGGACTGTTCTGCCTTTGTAACTCGACGGGGAACTAAACTGACAGTAAAAACTTTCTCCTAAAAGCCAGACTCCATAGATAAAAACAGTAATTTTACCTTGCTGAACATGGGAGCTGCTGGTCTACTGCTGTTTTGATAAGTTAGTTTGTGCTATTGTGTTTTGGTGTTTTTAAGGCTCAGTTCTGATTCAGCAAAGCCACACAATAACACAAACTAACTACTTGACCAAGGCAGCAGTAGACCATCAAGTCTTGTGTTAGATTTTTTTTAACCTTTAGTTCAATTCCTCTGAAAGGGCTGTCTGTTTGGGAAGTACTGAGCAGGAGACTTAATGACACTTGGATTACACTGCACGAGATTTTTAGATACAGCTTTGCAGTTGTTAAAAGCTGACCGGTATGACTTCAATTCATTCAAAATTTTCTCGGTTTTTAAATTCTTCATTTCCCAGAAGCATGAGGGAAAAACAACGTTTTCTTCATCAATTCAACATAACAGGAGGTGAGTAATTAATATACAAATGGTCATTTGGGTGTTGAGGTATTCCTTTACAATCAGATTTTTAGAAAAATGTGACCGGTTTTTACTGTGTTGTTTTATTTATACGCGTAGCTGCAAAAGAGAGCGTAATCTCTTATTTTAGCAGTGACATCATAGTGTTCAACAGCCAATCACAATGCTCAATGCACAAAGAAAACAAAAGATTTGATCAATATTATAGTTTTTCTAAGAAAAAAAAAGCAAACCAGCTCCTCCATCACTACAAGAATCCTTAGGTTGTTAATCTGAGAAAATTCAAGTCATCTTCTGGCTTTACTCCACCACTATTAGCATCTATACTTTCTTTTAGACTCGGCTTTCCTCTGTCTCCAGGGTCCTTTAAAGAGGTTACACACAGTGGTGGAGTTTAGAGTGTTTCTCTGTTGCTATCTCAACAAAAAGTCTAACACATTTCTGATTGGCTTTTCACACTTTTCAGAACACAGGGCTGATAACAGATGGAAATGCGTATGAGAAAGACTGACTGAATGAATGAGCAAAAAATTACAGTCTAATCCAGATGAAGAAACTTTTTGTCCATCATTCGTAGCTGTACCAGTTCACTGGCCAACAAATAAAATGGAACAAAGGCAGTAAATGAGGATTTCCCATCCTGCTGTTTACTAGGCGTGGGCGGAATCGCGGTATTACAGTATACCTGTGTATGTAGAAATCCTGAAGGTGTGGTTTTCAATAATGTCAAAAATATGGACCCTCATCTTTCTACTAACTTCATAATGAAGACGCTGTATTGAGGATGCTTTGCATGCAGTGCGAATCACGTACTGGAGGTTACGCTCGGGCCACACTGCATGTGTAAGCAGTGTGTGTTCACGCTGCCAGCATTTGTTGTTGCGGGCCGGCATTGCTGCAGAGCTGCGTACTATAATAACTACAGTATTTCCACAATTAATGGAATAGAAAAGAATGGCTTTATCGTCATTGAAAATAATTATACAACAAAATTTGCTGTGCAGACACAATCACACTCACACATGCACACACACATGCATACACACATGCGTGTTCACGTTCACAATAAATTAAAAAAGCATAAAAAGCAGCAAGTGACACAGAATAGATATTGCACATGCCCAAAGTTACTGCACGTTATTAATATCAGGGAATATGAATATTAATAGTAGTCTGTGCAAGACACTGCATTGTCAACAACATGGTCCTGCAAATGTTTTACAGTAAAATGCCTAATGTCATCCACTGAATGTATTCTGTCGGCTGAAGTATTGTCAGAGGGCTTTTCTTTTTTTGAAAAAGAAACAGAAAAGCTTAATTAAAATAGACACATTTCTATTTCATTGTGTCTGTGACAGTACAGTCGTAAAAGGTGGTATAGAGTCAATATAATTATCAAAATACCATTTTCACTGTCAATTTTGCTGAAAACCGTGTGCGTCATGTGGAAAAACATCAACAAGCCTCCGTTTCTCTAGATCTGCCGCAGCTGAGAAGCTGCTAAGAAGCTGCTCAGGCAGGAGACTGATAACGTCAAACACTGTATACACCAGTGAACTTCCAGGAAGGTATGAAAAAATAGATACCATCCAAGCCTACTGTTTACTATAATGTGGAAAGCGGCATGAAAAACAGCAGAACAGCAAAGACATGAATGAATGGTTAAGATGTACAGTAGAAAGCTGGTGAACGAGGTTTGTGGTGATTGTTTTATTACCTTAGACCATCTAAAGCCGGCTGTGGTGAACTCATGCATTGGAATGTGAGAGAGCTGCATACAAAAAGAGCAAAGAAAGAGAGAGAGAAAGAGAGAAAGGGGATGGTGACAGTGAGGGAGCAGAAAAAAGAGTACAACATGGCGGCAAGATTGAGCATGAGACAGATATATAACAGGGAGAAATGAGCAAAGGTGGACGTAGGGAAGGAAAGAGGGACACAAAGGAAAGGCAGAGGGAAGGACGGAGAGTATACAAGGAGAGAGGTGTAATAGAGGACAAAATGATAAAGAAGCAAATAGGGCATAAACAAAGGAGATTAAGAGGGGTAAAGAGAGAGGGAGATTAAAACACCAAACACGCAGGGAGAAAATGCAGAGAAAAGGAGAGCGGAAAGAGAAAATCTGTAAAAGTGCTCATGTGAAAAGATAAACTGCACAGCAAAAGATGAGACACAGAATGCAAAAGAAACAAATGCAAAGCACACGAGAGAGAGAGATAACCAGATAAAAGAAAGTGCAGACAGAGCGCAAAAATACTGAGCAGTCAGAAACACGGGCTGCGTTAAAAATGCAATTCAGGCAAAAGAGGAAAGGAGAGTGTAAAATGAGGAAAAAGAAATTAAGACAGAGGGAAAAGAAGGCCAGAAAGGCCTTTGGCCGACATCAGAGATGTAGAGATTGAAGGATGGAGGGATGCAGGGAGGGGTGAGGAGTGACAAGGCCCGGCTGGAAAAGAAGGAGCTGGAGGGGGAGGAGGACAGCAACCCCTTCAGTCTTCTGAACTTGTGTGTTTGCGTGTGCTCAACTTTATTTTAAGTGAGTGAAGAAGAAAGTGCAGTGAGTTCAAAAATCAAAATTGTCTCCTTAATGAAAGATGGAAAGCTGGAGGAGAGGACGCCTGTCTTTAGTTTGGTCCCTGAAGAGACAGATGGAGTCATACTGTTGACTCATTTCTCTGTCACACACAGACACACACACACACACACACACACACACACATACACACAAACACACACATATGCACACACAGACACACACACACACACACACATGCACACACACATATGCACACACACACACACACACACACACACCTTTCTTCAGTGATCATACACAGTGGTGACTCATGTCTAGCAGGAAAAGGTTTAGTATATTTTCATGTGGTCTTGGTCAACCGATTTTGCCGGACAAACCCTATCCGTGGGACAATCCCTGAAACACGCACACACACGTGCGCCCGCGTGCGCACACACACACACACACACACAGACGCACGCATGCATGCATGCACACGTACACACGCACTCACACACACAGGTTGTCAATACATGGCCAAATACTTCAGGTGCGTGTGTGTGTGTATGTCGACGTTTTGCTGTCAGGTTGTGTGTTTAAATGTGCCCAGTTTGGCTGCATTTGCATTTGTGTGTGTGCCAACGTTATAATAAGCAATGTGTGTGCCTTTGAACAGGCCGTCCTCATTAAGGGAGGAAATTGTCTCTCCCTCTGTCATCATTTTATAAATCATTATGTGAAAGGCTAATTGCAGTGACGCAGTTGTAAAAACGGGAACACAAAAATATTTATTTACAATTTACTCGTGTATATAGAGACACGTTTCCAGTCAGAAAACCAAAGTGCCGTCCATCTGGCTCCTGCTGAATGCTATGTTGTGCTGCGCCGGTGTGCTGTTTAAATAGCAGTTAGCACTTCTTTTCCGCCATGTTTGTGTGTATGTGTGCTGGGAGGAATATGTGTATGTATATGGAGCTCCATCTTGTGTATTACTATCCTGTCTGTGTGCGCGTGTCTGCGCTGAAAGGCTGAGTTAGTGTTGTTGATGTTGGGTGAGGACTGCACTGAGTGTTTGGCTGCCATGTCCACTCGCTCACCGCACCGCTGACGTTTCTACTCCTTCCTCCTTCACTGAAGCATTTTAACACGAGGACGCTCTCCAGCAGCCTGTCCTGGCCTAAATGGCCTCAATTCTGTCTAATTAAAGCTGCCACTTGTAGCATTTTGAAGTATGTCAATACATCGCTGCCAAATTAAATGTGAGAACTTGGCACAATTACTGTAAACAAATTAAGCTACAGTCAACTTGAGGAGGATAAACATGTTGAATGAGATTTTTCCATCTTGCTTTACTTACTCTTTGCTATTGTGAAAACCCAAAGCCTCGGACCTATTTGCTCTGATAGAGAACCCAAATCTTCTCTGCATCTGTCACTGTATTAAGTGGTATTGTAATAAAGCTATTATCATATTAACTATTTTGACCAAAGAGCTCCAGAACCACAGGAACCAAATTAGGAACTAAAAGTCTCTTTGGCATATTTTTGTTTGCTTTCCCACCAGATCAGAAGAACCACGAGATTTAGGCAAATTAGTCCTACAAAGAATTAAAAGAGAGGAAACAACAACACTGACCCATCATGTTGTTCTTTGTAGTTACTGTGGATTTAACTCTGTGAAACCTGTATGATCATTTTTTTCTTGTGCTGCATTCTGACACCTTTCATGAGTATTTAAACCTTTGAAACATGGGCAAAAAGGTTTATCCTTAAAAACACTGGAAAAGGCAATGAGCAAATTGCAAGTAATTGGTGAAAAGAAAACAACCTGAAACTTATTCTTTAAAAAAGGAGAGTGAGAGAAATAATAGAAAAGTAGCAAAAAAGGGGAAAAATGTCCAGAAACTATTTTTTGCTGTCCTTTTTTGCTTCATTTTAATTAACCAAAATTGATAATTAATTGATTAATAATCAAACCAGTGCTTTCAGGTTTCAAGGGGTTAACTGCATAATGCAAAGACAATGTGTAAAGGTAGAAAATGACACATTTCTGCTTTAGTAGGCTGCATAATGGGAATGACACAAGGTTTGCACTTGACTGATCAGCTTTGCAAAATGTGCCCTGAGAGTTCCCGGCCCATCAGAAAGTACTAATCCTAAACAGGGGAATTTTTGGCACTAAAACCTTCGGCAGAGAAACTAAATTTAGACCCTCGCTCCTTCAGTCTAAATGCAGGTTCCTGAGTTTCTAAAATGGTTCCTGGGCCTCAAGAAAAGTCACTGTGGTGGAAACCGGCTGTATGAGACTGTCATCGCAAGACAATTTCAGCAAATGGCACAAAATGACACATTTATGATCAGGTCACAAAGTCCTCTAGAGGCTGTAAAAGATGAATTTTGTCCAGTACAGTTGCTACTGCAGTAGCATCAGTAGTACTACTTCTCAGTCTTGATTCTTGAGGTGTGAGTTGCCGGGTTTTGGAGGTATCAGCTGTAGAAATATCTGCCTTCTCTTGACTATAATGGAACTAGATGACACCCAGTATGTGGTGCTCAAAGTGCTAAAAACTCAACACAACAGCAATGTCTCTTAAATCATGACCGACTAAATCAAGATAATCCACAGAACATTTTGTGAGCAATTTCATATAACAACAACTTTCTTCCTATCAAACTACACCAAACAACCTCATCACCACGCAGAGGGAAGTTTGCATCTACTCATGGACGAGAGGCTCGTGCTCGTGACAGTGTGAGATGTAAACATTAATGGCGCTCTCCTAACTTGAACTGTAACGTTAGCTAGTTCAATGGTGTTGAGCTAGTAGTAGATCTTTGCTTCCTTCTGCACGATAATACAGTGGGCAGATATAATTCGGAACAAAAAAAATAGATATTCTGCATGAAAGTTATTACAGCACTATATGTGGATTATTGTGATGAGCCAGGTCATGATTTCTGGAGAAAGTTCCATTATACTGACAGAAGGCCGACATCTCAACTCACGCCAAACCAATGTAGAGGACAAATAGCAACACAGGTAAAAGGAAATATATTTATTTTTGATTCTGGGTTGAAGTGTCCCTTTAACCACATGGTTATTATTGTAACCATGACAACATAAGTCCAGTAACCTTAATAAAGTAGTTTTACTTTTAACTTTTTACCTCAACCTAAATATGTTGTTTTAGTGCCTAAATCTAACAAAACTATATCATCAAATAGATATGTTTTCAGACCGTGATAAGCTGTATAAATTAGGTATTTGGACATAAAAATGGTAAAACCCGTAGAGTTATGTATGTGCAAAAACACATCTGACACATCTGAATATTAAAATACTCTACACGACATCTTGACTTGCAGGTAAGTGTTTTTCTTTTTTTTTTTAATGTACCTAACAATCCCACATTGACATTATCTGTATCTGCGTGTTTAAACCCATCGGTACAGCTGAATCGAATTCCCCGAGTCAAATATCCACCTCCAAACTGCTATTTCTTTCTGGTTGCATCATTACCTCAAAAGAAAAATCCAAGCTGTCGTGTGCATCATTTTAAACATGTTTTCCAGTAGCACCTTTGAAACTTTGGGATCTTGACTAGAATTTTAAATTAAGTTCTGCAAGTCTGAATGGCAGAGGTCTACACAGATAGAGCTAAAGAAAATAAATTTGTTTTGTAGGCCTCATTATATTTTTACTAAGAGAGTATAATTAACTGTTTGCCTCCACCTGTCCATCATTTTCTGACATCTGTCTGCTTGTCTTTGCCCGTGGTCTGATGCTCTTCCATTACATCTGTCTATCTGGAGCTTATTTTGCTGTGGCACCCACTAACATCAACCACGGCAGAGGGTGTCTGCAGTAAAACGTGTGTTCGCATGCCTGTCTTTATGCGTCTGTCCAGAAGTAGCCTGGTAAGCAAAGGCCAGAGAGGACGTCCAACATTCAGAGGCAGTAATAACAATGGAGTCCGGCCGTTTTTGCCAACAGCTACAGCGGGACATGTTTTCTCAGGGCAGTTTTCATCCTCACAGCCCACGCTGTTTTTTCCCACTTGTCAAAACCCATCCAGGCTCTGAGGAACATTTCCCATCTCTATGGCCTCGTTAAGTCACTGGTACCCAGGGGAGCGACGCACACACCCACTGGTCTGAGGTTGAATCCACTAAACCCTTCCCTTCTGAGCCTCCCTTAACACCACTATGAGCTTTCCTACTGTCTCAATATAGATAAAACAGATTACAAATTGGAGCGGTCGGCTCGCGCTGCATTTAAGAAAAAGCCTGTTTGTGTGCTCTGGCCGAGGCGGACAAAATACAAGCTGTTCTTTAAATAGGGATGTATTTACCTCTCCTCCAAATGAGGAGTGACTGGGCAAACACACACACGGAGCCACACCTGAATGAGCTCAGTTGGCACAGGGCATGTGTGTTGCCGCTGCCATTAGCCGCTATTGGCATAGCAATGTTTAGCTATGTCAGAAAGAGTTTCAATGTTGCCCTGAAGATGTTTGTCTGTGTGTGTTTCCTTGTGAGTCTCTCTGAATATCTGAGAAAGACAGAAAAATAAAGGAAATCCTAAGATCATTTGTGTATTTATGTGAATAAAAAAAATAACTGATAGGGGTTGAGTTTGAGGAAAGGTTTGGGTCACACATTTACTGGTTGGGAGTAAGGATCGTCCAAAGACATGCAGTAACACACATATGTGTATTTGCTTCTGACAGAGACGGTACCTGTTTCTCGGACTGTGTGCGTGCCTGCTCCTCCTGGGCGAGCACCACCTCCCTCTCTGCTGTGATCTGAACGCTTTCCCTCAGCGCCTCCTCCAGCTCCTCAATGCGCTCCTCCTTCTGACGGAGGGAGTCCTAAACAGAGAAAGTATGCAATGTAAAGACAGCAGTGCAGAGACAATCAGTTGATTAAATTCAGCATTTATTAAGGAAAAATACTAAGAGAACAGCAGCTCAGTGAGGCTGTACTTGCTCACATCAGCATGTTATGATGGGAATTTAATTACTTTCCCAGTTATTTGGTAATAAAGCAAAGTGTCGGGCAAATTAAAATTTTGACCTTAAGTTATCATTAGAGGAAAATGTAACAGATACAAAAAGATAATACAGTTCACGCAAGCCTGAATGTCAAAATTTAGTTGCAATTCATCCAAAGTTTGTTGAGACAAATTTACACATTTAATTTACAGTTTTATAGCAATCCTTCCCAATAGTTGATTAAGTATTTCCAAACAGATGGACATCCCTGAGTTGCTAGTGTGGCTAAAAATGCCAATTCGGTGGTTCTAGTTTCTCCAGTGTCAGGATTTGTTCCCTTTTTGTGATTGCAAGTGAATTCAGTTTGAGCTGTTAGTTGGATAAAATAAACTTTTCAGGTTTGGTAAATTGTGATTTTTCATTATTAACTGACATTTCATAGACAAAACATAAGCAATAACTGCATTAAAGATATTTGTAATACATAATGTGTATCATTTTGCTAAAGTTTTCTCAGCCTGGGTTATCAAATTGTTTAATGTGGTCGAAGAACATTATTTCACCGATGATTTTACTAGTGTACATAAGAAAGACTGGATTCCTCATACACAGTACAAGACTTTCCTTGATCTGACATCATTCATATCTGACAGACTGCGTATTACTAAATCACATCAGTTTCCCGTAACACCAGCTTTCCCTCTCACATCCTGCTCAACATGTCCCCGAGGTTAAAACCTTGGACCCTCCTCATTCCAGTTTGCTGCTCCCAGCGAACTCGAGTAGGCTGCAAAAAGACTCGCAAATTAGACATCTGATCTCCATCTGCATCTGAGGACTCTGAGGAATTCCCAATCACATATAAAGCTGTTTGTAAAGAAAGTGACTACATGAACTTCCCACCAACTCCCCATGGAGAGCCATGTGTCCTTCTGCCAGGCTTCCTGGTTAAATTAAGAGTTGAATGAATACCTGATGGAGACGGGGGATGAGACATTACAGTGGCGATGAATAAACCTCCAGGACATCTCCAACACATGTGCTGTGAATCTGGATCCTGCTCCAGATCCAACATTACTTGGTGTCTAACTATGCAGACTGAGATGGACTGTAATTGGATTAAATCCTCTTATTGTACTGAATTAAATTTACGGTCTGAATTACACTCACATTCCATTTACAGTCCTCAGTGCTGGTTTAAGTATGCAGAATTGCTTACCATTGAAACACACACTAGTTATGGTTGTAACCGCTGCGGTCTCACAAGTCTGAGTGACTCACATCGCCATCAGCTCATCTCTTAACCGCACGCATACACGTAAATGACAATTTCCAAACTACTTAAACCAAAGATTAATCATAGCTAGAGGGCACTTATTCACACAAACACATGCATGCAGAAAGAGTGTTTACATCTGCCTCTAATCAGAAAAGCCATTGAGGTTAACGATTACTGGAAGAGGAGAGGGAGGAGAAAGAGGAGGATGGACAAGGAAAGAAAGTTAGAGGAAGTTTGAGGGAAATAAGGGGTAACAAAGGTAAAATGATGGTAGAGATGGAGAAGTTAAAGGTCTTTTTTTACTGCAACTGTTAATTGTAATTCTATGTAATCTTGATGTAAATATTTACCTTTTTTGTATTTTGTTTTTGCCATTACTGTTATTTTATGCATGGTATGTATGTAACCTTGATATCTTCTCTTTTTTTCTGCTTTTTCTTACTAATAGCCCAACTAGGGACAGGAATTTCTAAACTATAACCTCTATGTGTGAAACATCAGTTACTACAGCTTGTTTGTAACAGGCTGTTAATTTGCATTTTCCTACTAAACTAAATAAATAAATACATAAAAAAATACTACATTAGCATTCTTTTCCAGGTTTCTCCAAGTGAAAACAGCCACTCAGACCTTCACAAAAAGCAGTGACGCAACATAGAGCTGTGCGCACTGATAATAATAGTATTAATAACTGATGGATAGTTAAGATTTTTTAACTGGGGTTGAATGAGATACTTATCCAGAGTCAAATCCATACTGTAATAGTTACACTGCTTCACCTTGCTGTCAGACAGCCCTCAATAAAGGGGAATTAAAGCCATTCTATCGCCCTTTTAAAAGCTGCAGACTCCTTTGACAAAGTCTAATTTATCTGCAGAACTCCGGAGTGGAAGTTATTGCGTGACTTTCGGATCCGAACTAACGCGGCGTCCACAGCGGTACATTGCATAGCCTCTGTGCAAGTTAAAGGATTAGGGGAATGCAGCTAATTTTGAGGATAGATGGCACACAGTTCTCAAAGAGGGTTTGGCTCAGTCACAGAGAGGCACACCAGGTGGGCGAAGGGGTTTACATGTAGTAACGTTATCATGATGAAACCTTTGTATGGCCATCTTTTGCACGTCTGTCCGTCCTGGAAGAGGGATCTCCCCTCAGTCGCTCTTCCTGAGGTTTCTACCATTTTTCCCCCAGTTAAAGGGTTTTTTGGGGGAGTTTTTCCTTAGACGATGTGAGGGTCTAAAGGCAGAGGGAAGGCGCATGCTGTTAAGTCCTCTGAGGCAAACTGTGTTTTGTGATAATGGGTTTTATAAATAAAATTGACTTGACGTGGGAAAACCAGCTTCCCAGGAAGTGCACAGGACTTAGAAGCTTCCAGGTACCCCCCAACAAAAGGGCTTGGGAAAACAGCATTTTGACACTAAAACATGAGTACTTCAACCAAAATCTGAATGTCTGGATTTGGATACATATGAAACACTACTGGGAAGCTACAAAATGACATGAATACCTGAAATATGAAGGACTATGAAGAAAACCACAGTCACAATTATCACCCTACACATGGCTGTTCATCTTGTGGTCACTCGACACTCCGGCAGACAATTAGGAGATGCTCTCACACCACAGGAAGCATTTTAAAACCCACAGCATTCACTACATAGTTGAGTGTGTGTGTCGCTTTTTCCCATCTAATCACCTCTCTTCCTCACCTCCTTTCTCCTCTACACTCCTTCAACCATTTTGCTTTTCCTCTTTTCCTCTCCTCTCCATCCTCCATCTGCTTTCCCTGTCAATCACCTCTTCAGTTACCCCATCTCACGCACTCCCTGAGTGAGAGCTGCACCGTGTGTGTGTGTGTGTGTGTGTGTGTATGTTTGACATTGCCTCAGGCTGCTCCCTGTCACAATTGTCACATCATGATGAAGCATTGTTGTGATAGCAGAAGATATTCAAGGTAGGACAGAGAGGAGAGAAACTTTTTCTGTCTCACTTTTTTTCACCCTTTCTCCCCCTGTCACTCTCCTTTAACTCTCCACCTCCTCCTCACTCCTCCTCCTCACTCCTCTTCCTCCCTCCATACCTTTATCAGCTGGGAGCTTTCGTTCAAATTGTCCTCTCTCTTCTTGGCATCCTCCATCAGCTGAGCGTTCCTGCTCTTCTCCACCTGCTCCTTGTGTTTCAGGTTGGCCACCTTCTTCGACTGGTCCTTCATCTGCCTGCACACACACAAAAAATAAAACGTTCAAGCCAATGCATCGCCTGCATTCATAAGTTTTGACTTCCCTTAGAATTTTAAAAGGGAATATATCCCTGTTTCTATGACTCATAAGATTCCTGTATGTCCATGAAACCAAACAGAAAGCAGTGAACAACTTGTGAAGAAATGACCCAAAAATTACCAAGAAATTATTTTTAAAAAGGTCTCAAAACATTTTCTGTACATTTTTTGATAATTTTTGAATAACTCTCTCTCTTTTTAATTTTTATTTTAGATGATCTTCAGGTAATTGTCTTTTTAACAATTTCTTGCAATCCACAGAAAATCAGACGTCAAGTTGCTGATTGCCTGTTTCGAAATAAATCAAACAAATTTGCTGGGGGTCCAAACGTTTAATTGCTTGTGAAAGGTGTCCAGGTTTCAAAGGGTTAATATATAAAGTGGAGCCATCTTCCACGGAACATATTCACAACTCACTGTCTGTTAGTGCCATTAAGACGAAACTGCAAGACTGATTAACTACTCTGAGCAATACAATGCTATAATAAAAATCCCTCAGGGCTAATATAATGTAAAGATCAGTTCAGCTATTCAATAAAAAGCTATGAATCAATGTCGAGATGACATTTGAGACTTCTCCACAGTGGGAAGCATGAATCTTTTCACAGAGGGATTACTGGGTGTCGGGAAGCGGAGTCTAAATCATCATCTGGGGGAATGAGGAAGAGATTCCTCATGGGAGCAGTGGGGTCGGGAGATGGAGAAAGAGTTTAATCCCAGTTTAAACTGTCTGGAAACCATTGTGGCTCTGTCACAGAGCTATCAGCTATCACAGCAGCTTGACTTGATCAGGACCTTTCATACCTTTCACACACACAAATGTGGACTAACCCCGAGCTAATGCCAGTACGGTTTAACAACGTCTACTGAATCATGACACAGATGAGAGATAAGTCAAACACAAAGGATAAATGTGTAAACACACACAGCGGCACACATCCAACAAAGACAAAACAGCTGAGTAACACTTAGAAACTGATCAAACTCAATAAAAGTCATTCTTCACTCTTTGTATATGTCTGGGTCTTTTGTATGTTTGCATTCTCTAAATGCCTGCTCTGTGCAAATGTTTATGCATGTGTGTGCGATCCTGTTAGCATAAGTTTTTACAGACTCGTACATAAATCAATTTTCCTCACTTCCATCGCCGCAGCTGCCAGTAAAAGAGCCGACCTCCAGCAATGGGAATCAACAGCGAACTCTGTCACACCAGCAGCAGTACATGTAGACTCATGGGAAATCATTTTTACGAGTCGCACTATGCATATTTAGTTTGCCAAGGTGTAAACAGGTTCCATGTAACCTTTGACCTTTGCTTGTGCACCACAAAGCTCTGAGCGATCTCACAGTATGCTGTTTTATGCATTTTATTTTCACTGCTTTGCTCCTTTGAGTGCAATCATCTCGTCTAAAATCATAAGAGTATAAAGTTTGTTTGTTTGCATCTCAAGTGATATACATATTCAAGTGTCGAAATATTTTACAACAACCCCTCACTTTCATCTTTCCTGTCTATCCGAGCCATAAACTATCCGCTAAACTAACCTAAAGTAATGGGAGCAATACATCAAATGGCTTTTACATCAGTATCACTGCCAAAAAAAGTTGAGAAATGATATTGGCAGAGGATGGTAACATAAAATCCTCTATGTGTTTGCTAAAAGGTCCAGGGGGCCTAATTCCAAACCGTCCACAGGAACTTGGGAAGCTGGAAGAAAAATTGAAATGCGGCGACGGGGCCAAAACTGCTCTGGAGCACCTGGGCGTTCAAAGCTTGCAGAATAATAATCAGCATGTGAAGCTGCATATGTACATATTTTACTTGTATTGTTTTTGTGTGCATTTTAAAAGCCTACATGTGTACCGTATTGCATCATTATCACATCCTAAGTGGGTTCAAATGTTAAACAGGGAAGCAGATGAAGTAAGCGTGGAGTAAGATTCATTATGGTGATTTTTTTTGTTTCCTTTGTTCCGTTCTGATTTTCGTTTGCATACTGAATGTGGGATAAATTTGAATATTTGGGATTGTGCTTTTACGCCCTGTGCGAGTGTGTAACAGGTCATAAACAGGCAGGAATGTTCCTATTGGAGACTTTCCAGTTAGCTCAGACCATCTGGTTCACTCTCTGAGGTTTCCCTCCTTCATGCTACATTTACTGCACGTATGTAGAATAGACTTTAAGTTTGAAATGTTTCCTATTGAATCAACACTCAGTTTTCACTTACACTCCTTCTCTTTTCTCTTTTGCTAATGTTAAACACTTGCTTTGCCCAGACCCCATTTGTTTGCCTGTATCACTTTTCAGCACGTAAATCATTTGCATGGGTAACTATCACGCGTTTGCATCGGACCACAGCAAGCTCCTCCTCGTCCTCTCACTGGAATTTTCTTGCTCACTAAAACCATCAGTGATCTTTACCTCTACTCATTTGCCCTTTTTTGTATTAAAATCATTTGCATGAGAAGCAATCCTTTATTTGCGTACAAGGACAAATGTACTTTGCCTCACCGCTCCCCTTTCCTCTCAGTCTTCACCATGCTCACTCACTCTCCAAATGCAACATTACTCTTTCCTTTGGATGAAAGATTCTCATCAGACCATGGACCATTTCTTCTCTCCTTTCCTCTCCCTGATTCCTTCCACTCCCTCTTTTGTCACTTCCATCTCCAGCGCTTTACTTTCCCTCTGACTCCTCTTCTCCTATCTAAAAAAATAAACCATGGATCACAGACTATTGCAAAAGAAGTTTTTGTGTGCCAATTTGGTGTTTTCCATCTTCTTAGTAAAGTTTTATAATCTGAATCTATTTTTTTTCTGAAATTAATAATCTGTGACACCGACTTGTCTGTTATCAGCTGGTGATGTAACAGCTAACAGGAAATACAACATCTGCACACAGGATATCAAAAATACACCTGTGTGCTTTTAAAGACTTCTAATCTCTAAAAATGCATTAAAAATAGGATTTCACAATAGTTGATTTTTTGCAGATATCCAATATGCTGATATGTAACAGCTATTTGGCCAATAACCGATACCAATATTGACACATCCATTTTTTTCCCCATCTAAATTTTAGTGATCATCAAGTCTCTTTTGATGTGGAATTAACACTGTGTTCTTTGCCTTATTAGTAATGTTGTATAATCTGCATCTGATTGTTTGTAATTTGTGATACTGAAGTGTCTTTACCAGCTGGTGATGTAGGCCAACAGCTGACAGGTAATACAGCACTTCAGCAAATATACCCCTGTGTACCTTTAAAGACTTCTTGCCTTTAAAAATAGATTTAAAATGTAAAGATGTCAATTCACACATCATATGAGATGAATGACATTAAAAGGCATCTCAGGTTAGCTTCAGAGATGCACCTATCCATTAGCTGTTGACAAATATAGGACCAATATAGGACAAACAGGTGATCAGTGGTCAGTCTCAGATAGAGCTGCGCAGTTCAAATTTACATAAAGGCACCAAAATAGCAGTTCACATGGCAAACAGCAGCACAGACAAGAACTATTTATTGTCAAAGTCTGTTCAAACCATTCTTAAAAGGTGTAATTCATTACCTTGCATGCTGCATATGGTTTGTAAACTACTGTGTTAAGCTAACAAAAGACAATAGCTTACATAGTGTAGCCTAGCAAAGCTAATACTAATGAAAGGTGATAAAATACTTAGCTCCTGAGATTCAATAAAAACAAATATTGATGGTTTACGAGTGCTCACTAGTTATCTGAATAGTCAAGGTAAGGTGTACACTACTTGGGTAGTTAATATTAAGTTTATAAGTTTCACATTTTGAAGCTAATGCTAACCGTTTCATCTAAGTGAAAGGAAAATGCTAAAATGATTAGCGCCATATTTAGGGAAGCGTTGTGAAATAAAAACAGATATATGGAGGCTAAATTAGTTCATGAGTTACTCTAGTTAGCTTTCTTACCAAATAGGGTCCACTTGATAGATTTGACGGTTTATTCCATGGAAGAAAAACGTTTTAAAGCTAGTTACTGAGAAGAAAATAACGAGCTGATATGGAGCTGTCAATCACGCGCCATATGACCGCACCCCCACAATCCTGAGAAATGGTTTGAGCCAGTTGAGCTTATTTTGAACTAGGTTTTCTATTATATTATGTTATAAACATTTATTTTCACACTGATTTTTTGTGAATGTTTAATGACATCTTTGATGTTGAATATGCATTTTTACTATTTCTAGCCAAGTTTTGGAAAGAAAATTAGAATCAGCCCAAATAGATATCAGACTTTTAATAATGAGAAAATCGGCGAAGAACATTGCAATCAGTGTGTGTATGGTGAATTCTAGTGTGGAAAGTGGGAATATTCATCTTTAATATTTTAAGTTTCTTGATAAAATCTTTTTACTACATACGTATTCACTTCCTCGAACTCCTTTTTGGACATAAAATACCTATTTTGTTTAATGACTATGTCTGGTGGGTATTCTTGTATTCTTCATTTTAATTTGAATGTTCAAAATAAAAATTGAAATCTTAAAAAAATTAATAAATCATATATGTCCAACATTTGCACTGAAATACACATGCAAACTTAGTGGCACATACTGTAAACACATACCAATGTAATCACACACACTAACATGCTCACTGATGGCACTTTAAACTTCCTAAATTTTGCCAAACCTCAAAAATATCCTCTTAATATTAATATTATTAATATATTAATACATTTCCTCATCCTGATCTATCTTCTCAAATCTTGATATGTCTAAAAACTTTGGAATGTTGACTTTATTTTAAAAGAAAGCCTTTCGATTTGTAATAATGCAAGAACCAATTAATGTTGGGTTGTGGAAAAGGCAGGAGAATGGGGAATTTTCCTATGTGGTATGAGATCACATTAATATTATTTCTATATTATTATGTAACTGTGATAATGTGACATGGACACAGCCCAGTCCTTTCTTTCCATTCCACATTTCCACTCTATCCTGATCAGCAAACTTTTTATGATAGTTCTTTTAAAAGTTGTAGTTGGTAATCTACATGTTTAATTAAAACACTTTCATTGCTCTTGTTGCTTTAAGGAGCAGAAGTTTTCTGGGTGAACTCGATGGCTTGGCTCAGTGGAGGCAAAGTGCCATTTGAAGCTGTTTTAATATGTAAAATACTTCCTTCACTCTCCCTTTGAAATCACTTTCAACAACTGCTGCAAACCGCTGGAGGAAGCGGAATCACAGGAGAGCTCGCTTTACCCACAACGCTGTAAACACGACGTACAAATGTGCAGTGAAACCACGTCCGCACGCGCGCACACACACACACACAAAGTACTTGATTTTCCACACATTGACACACAGTGAAAGTGCACAAATTTACCAAAACTGAGCTGATACTGGTGGGCACACACACATAGTCGGTACTGTCAACTGTTCCAAACACAACCTGCTGTGTATTAGAGTCTCTCAGTTGGACCACACGCAAATACTTGAAGCATGGTTGTGCATGCAACTGCACGTAACATAACAGCATGCGTCCACTTTCCAGCACTTGCACAGAAATACACACATGCAAACATGGTGGCACATCCTGTAAACACATGCTAACGTAAACACACACACTAACGTACTTACTGACAGCACTTTGAACTTCCTAAATTTTGCTAAACCTCAAAAATATCTTCACGTACTGACCATATGCACACAGCTACACACTCATATGTGCTATATTTAAACACATGCATATACAGAAATGTACAAACATGGAATAGCCTTCATTAAAACTTCAAGGTGTAAAGAAAAAAAATACTGTTGGCAACTAGCAGTAATTATGCACACACACAAACACACACACAAAATCTCATAAACTTCACCAACCCTCAAAGTCTCCAAAATAAAAACTTCTTAACCTCCCTCATTAGCATGCTGCTGATATTCAGGGACCCACATTAAGGTAATATTAATATTACATCTGGAGTCCCGTATAAATATTTGATCAGAAATGCTCGGGGGCCTCATGTATGTTTATTGCACATAGTTCACCCAACATTACCATCAAGGATTTCCTTTTAACCGTTCAGAATGAAGTATTTCCCTTGAAAACACAGGAAATATTGGTTTGGTTTACTAAGCCCATGAAACCTATAAAACATAAAAAAGGAAAAAAAAAAATCAAAACATAATAGTCTTGCCCACAGTTTGTGTGGAAGAAAAACTTACAGTACAAGGAGGGCATTTTAGAGGATAAAGAAATGTTGTTTTCAGAATGACTGTAGAAAATCCCTCAGGTAGAGAGAGAGCAAATTTGGGAGGTAAATAAGGAGGTAAGGCAACTAAGACCCATGTGTACGTGTGCAAACTTCCTCAGTGAGAATTATTGGAAACTAGCTGTAAAAACACTACAATACAACAGGAGACAGAATGAAATGTCTCCTTTAATAGCATTTGTCCTCATGAAAATAAATCACATTTACTGGATATGTCCACATTTCAGAACTAAATATACAATAAAACGAAAAGTGTTTAGATAATATTAATAGTGTAAGCATGTGACGGAGAGTCGAAGTTGATCTTGGCTGCATCTTTGTTTTATATGGAGAACAATAAAGTCCAAGAATTAAACACTGACACTCTGTTCTTTAGCCTCATATTTATCCTTTGATTTGAACTCTAGATTGTGTTATTGATGAGTGAACAAAACAAGAAGACTATTATTTGGTCTCAATACATACTGTCAGCACTATGCTGTTGACTATATTCATGAAATATATACTTTAATTCTAAATTATAATGCTCTGTTTGGGGTTCTGGGGATCTCCGGATCTTCAACAGCTCAAAAACCAACACATTTTTACTCCCAACTCATCAAATACCAACGCTTGATCAGTGGCCCTACACGTCAAAATGTGACACTCCAGGTACCTCTTCTGAGTCATTTTTGGATGCTTAGGGACTGTGTGACAATTTACGCATGTTACATGCATTGTTATTCCAAAATCAACTTTTTTTTCCTGTTTTCACAGGAAATGTAACTGTTTCTCGTCGGTGAATGCATACAATCCCACTTGAAAATAAACTTAGAATGTAGATATAAACTGTTGATTTTAGGTTTACTTCCTTAGGTTTAGGCAACAAAAGTATATGGTTATGTTTGGAAAAAACATCATGATTTGGATTGAAATAAGTATGTTTGTTACTAACGTTTGTAATGTCATGTGAAATATATCACCAGTAGGGAGGGGGGTTGTTCATTTTTATTAATATTGATGCCTTTATCAAGACTCTTTACTGATCCAAGTCTTTATCCATACCACTATCAATGCTTTTCTATTATTTTGTGAACATACAAGGCGACATTTTAACAAATGTATTTAAATGACGTGACTCAACTCGAGATGTAATGTTACGTCATAGGACCCACGGGACTCGACAGTCGTATCGATAAGCTCAAATGTTATTGATTTTCAGGTTTAGCAAAAGTGGAACCACGTACTCAATACAACCCGGTTTCAATCCCCTTCTGTAGTCACTAGCTCTAATAACAACTAACTTTTGGTATCACACAGGATACAAACAGCGGTCTTCCATGTAAAAATCCAGAGTTTGTTTGACCCATCCACCCAATATCATCGACCTGAGAGCTGGAGGCAGGGACATTAGAAACCACCTTCATGAAAGTAAGCTCAATTTGTGGCAAAGCAGAGCGTTTCAAGGTTTAAAAAGATCAAAAGAAAAGAAAAAAAATATGCAAATGATAAAAAATATAGTTGATTTGGCATTCTGTGTCTACAGGATCCCAATCAATGCGGAAGCAAACTGCAACAAAGCAAAATATAATAAGATAAAAAGGCATATTTCACACTGAGCAGCCACTGTAAACTGTACAGTTGATTTGTCCTTTTTTCTGAATACAATACTGTAAACAAAAGGTGTTTTTCACCTCCCGTCAGTACTGGGAATGGTTTGTGTGTGTGTGTGTGTGTGTGTGTGTGTGTGTGTGTGCAGGTATTTTAATTAGGTAACTCTCAGCAGTCATCCCCACTATAGTGTTGTCACCTATTAGCTGGCAAAGTATTTCTTGCATGTGTGTTTGTGTGTGGAAGACAAAAAAACATAACAATGCGCCTGGGTCTGTGATAGTGTGTGTGTGTGTGTGTGTGTGTGTGTGTGTGTGTGTGTGTGTGTGTGCCTGCTTGTTGTCACCCATTAGCTGACAAATCCCTGCACCACCTCAATGCTCAGAGTCATACGGGACCTCAAAGGGATCACACACACGCATGCACACACACATGCACGCACACACACACAGAAAGAGAAACGATGCAATTCCTTTTTAAGCTACAGAGACCTTGATGTCAGACATTTGGCAGTGGAAGAGGAGTTCCTTAGCGCAAGATCAAAACAACCAGAAAAAAAAAAGACAAGACGAGAAAAGAAAAAAAGGACAGAAGAAGAAAAAGAAGTCTTCTGTCGTCTACCAGACAGCAAGGCAATGCTAACTTTTTCTTTTGTTTCTTTCCCCCTCTAGAGTTGAATCACAAAACACCAGAACAACAGCGATGAAAAAGCTGACAAGACGGCGGGGGGAACGGTGGCTCTGGAAGTTGAAACAGAGAGAAAGAGCAGAGAAGGAGCTGGCACCGGGGAGACCTTTACAGCAGAGCAGAGCGCACAAAGCACTCAGACCACCAGATTTATGCAGGAAACAGAATGGAGAAGTGGTTATTATGTGGTCGATCACAATGGTTAGGTCAGAGAAATTTCAATGACTTTGATATGTCTGTTAAAAAAGACAAAATTCAGACTTTTCGGTTTTGCAGGCTGAAATCTCATTACGGAGTCACCGCCCAAGTGCAGACAGGAACATCAAAAAAAAAAAAAAAAAAGACGTATGTTTTTTTATCTTGTAATATTGACAAGGCTTAACCCCTTCAAACCTGAAGCGACATCACTTTTCTTGTACCGCTTTCAGGCACCTTTCACCAGTATATAAACATTTGAACCCTGAGCTAATTAGTGCGATTTCTTTCAAAAACATGATGAATGATCAAAATGGCGAACTTGGTGAAAACTGTTCCACAGAATGCAAGAAATTAGTAGATTTACAGTGTTGTTTTCAAAAATCTAAGGGAAATTTTCTAGGGGGAAAAAAGTTAGGGAAAAACTGTATTTTTAATTATCACAATTACATATTTTAAATAACATGACAGAATTATTATATTTTTTTAAAGCACTTTCCAAGGTCATTTTTTGCTATTGATGTTTTGTATGGTTTTTTTTTTACAAATTTGACAAATTTTAGGGTAATTTCTTCTTTTGCTGCTTATTGCCTTTCTTCCTATGTTTTTGATTGAAATAAAGCCAATTTGCTCAAGTTTCAATGGGCTAATGTGTCACACTTAAGCAAACCGCTTTAGTATCCAATATCTACTAGGTCAGCCTGACAAACGTCCTCATGAATCTGCAGTCCCCTTCTCGCTGTTATAGGGTATGCTCACGCTGCCTGCTACATTGAGTGAATGATATGCAATTGAATTGGACTTAAGTTAAGACCTCTAGCAGCCAAGGTCACGTGCTACTTAGATGGTCGTTCTTCTGACTGCGGAAGTTTAAAGTTGTAACGTGGACACCACATGGATGCTAAAAATGTTTTGTATTTTATTGCTCGGAGCATTTAAACAACACGTTGACCATAAAGAGCAAAGGAAACAGATCAGGAAAGCCATGAAATATAATCATGAACTCATTTTTAGATTATTCCGACAGCACATGGCTGAGGAGAATACTTGCCCCTCAAAGAAAAACAAATCGTTGGTCAGTGACATTTCTGGAAAATTGGATTAAACTTACATAACCTACCCACATACAAGTGGGACGCTGAATCAGTGCATTAAAATGATTTTTTTTTTATATCTTTGGGCCTGTATCAACCAAAGCATTTTCTTTTCTGCAGCCAGTGTTTTTTTTTCTTTTTTTTTTATCTTTGCAACGGGAACGCTGTGTATTTACATTATGCTACAAATGCCAGCAGCGTGACGAGGCACTGAGCATCTGTTCTGCTTTGAGAGCTGCATGTTTGTTTCTGAGTGCCAAGAGCTGAAAAATGTTCAACTTTGGATAAAATGCTGCACTTGTCACTGTCATTTTCTACTCAGCCATCCATCACAGTGAAGAAGGGACAAATACCAAGAAGACCAACTGTCACATCATCATGTCTTGTACAACATCATGCAGAATGCTAAACAACAATGAAGGAGAAATATGATATTTTCATATATATGTTTCCTCTCATGAACCCAAACAGACCGGCGGGCTCTTTCTCTCTCCCTACGTGCTTCAGCCTTCCCTTCATCCACAGCAAGTACTCTACCTTATGTTGACATTTTTACTTCCACGGATATTCCATATCATCGCAACCAGACACAATCAAAGTGTCTCAGCTGAAAAAAAGCTGTGCTTCCAAAGCTCTCTCAAGTGCTGTAAGGTGGGCATTTCCTGAGGAGCACCTGGTGTTTTTCGGCTGGATAAAATGCGTTTGTGAACATGAGGCAGGCAGCACTAGCTGTTGAATGTGCATCTACAGTAACGGTGCATCACAAAGAAACTGAAGCCATAATTTGCAATTTAAAAAAAATCAAAACTCAAAATGCTTGACAAATTCATTTGTATCGTGAAGGACCAGATACTGTGAAAAGAATCAGTCCACCCATTACAAATAAAAATAAACAAAAACTCAACCTAGCAGCAAAGCTCACTAATAAACACGTAATATCTTGTTAATATAATCAGTTTGAAAACCAAAGTGAAAAAAAACACAAGTTGCGGTTTAGGGGCGGCTATTTGCTGAACTACTTCTTGGCTAGGAGCAGCGACTTCCTGGAGTCTAATCAGACCATAAAAGATTGTGAAACCTCATTTGAACATTGAAAATACTGTCTAAACTGTTTAACAAAAGTATGACAGGAGCAAAATGTGGAGTGATTTCCCTCTAAAAGCCACAAAGACAGAAACGCTAACAGAAGTTAGAAGAACTCTGAGCAAAAGTTCACGGCTGTCTAACTTAATGATGGCGATACAGTACTCAAACATTTTTATAGTTTGTTGTGGTAGCCTGAGATTTGAACTTGGTGCGAGTATCGTGACAGGACTATAATGGAGGGTGCAAGAAAGAAACAACGATGCTTCCTCTTCAAAGAGGCAGTGATGTGGCAGAGGAAGAGAGCAGAGTGAAAGTCAAGGTGTCTCCTTCAAAGACAGACAGACATGATGAGAATGATTAAAAACAGAGTTTATGACAGAGTGAAGGAGATGAGAGAGTGTCTTGATGCAAGGACAAGAAGTGTGACACTGAGGGAGAGAGCGATGAGAGAGAGTGACGGAGGAAGAAAAATAGGCGTGCAGTACTAACCTTGAGGCAAGACTGGGTAGAGCAGGAGACAGCGTTGCATTGTAAAGATAAAAGAAAGGGAAAGAGAGACAGAGAAGGAGAGAGAAAGGTGAGACAGGAGTTGAGTGCTAGGTTAGCCAGCTTGATCACTTTTCAAAGAGGAAAGAGATGAGAGACAGAGGAACTGACAGACAGACATAATTAACCAGAGATAGAGCGGGCACATGAACAGGGAGACAGGCATGACCAAGCAAACAGCGAGGCAGGCAGACAGACAGTCACATAGACAGGTTAATGGGATAGTTCGGATTTTTTTGAAGTGTGGTTGTATGGAGTACCGAGTTACTACATACAGTAGTCAGTTGGCACGCCCCCAATTTGGAGAAGCAGACAAGAGTCCGACATGAAAACTAAGTACTGTACTCCATGAATGGTGCTCAGCAACAAAATGTATTTTAGTCACCTAAAAAAGTCTCACCAAAAACATCAATATCAGGTTACATGTACTTTATATTGAGAGTATTTTCTTTAGAGCGTGAATAATGTATTGGTCAGCCAATTCTACTTTATTTATTTATTTAAATTGGGACCAACGAAGCAAGTTTCTTTTGTTTTCTATCGACTGACATGTTGTCTGATGTGATGCACAATATGAAAAGATTATTTCAAGCAGAATATATTGAGGAAGAAAAATATTCAAGTAATCTAGATCCAAATGAAGTTTACAGAATAAACTAATATATAAAATAAATAAATCAATAAATAATACAATTAAATTAAAATTAAATGAAATAAAATAAAGTGAAGTAAAATGATGTTTCTAAGTGGCTAAAATACATTTTGATGCTGACTCCTCCACAGCAGTTGATTGTTAAGCTTCCTGTCAGACTCCAGCCTGCTTCTCAAAAATGGGGGCATGCCGACTGACATCTTATGTTTGTAATATACTCTAAGGATAAATGCCCCATACAACCCCACTTCAAAAAATCTGAACTTTCCTTTTAAATGCAGGCACGTCTTGTTTTCAGTACAGCATTGAGGGTTAGGAGAGGCCTGCTCACCTCACATGACATTTTAGGGCACACACAGAGACAAAACTACAATCACAAGCCACAGAAAGCGAGTAATTAGCCAATCAAAGCATGACCGCGCTCACTATGAATTATTTCTTCTTCAATGCATTTCATATCGCAGACGACTTCTTTCTCTTCCCGCAGGGTCCACTTGAAAAGCACGCAGCCAGTGGATTTGTGGTCTCCACCAAAAGGCATATGCTATGTAATCGTTAAGATATGAAATTTGAAAAAAAAAAAAATTCACTTCCTCAATTGGTTGACCTCAAAATAATTCCACACAATCACTCCTCATGTGTTTGGTTGAACTGGCAAAGCTCAACCTCCAGGGTGAGCTTATGCCTGGGAACGCACGCTAATGACAGCGTGCCAGAGACAAATTGTCCATTACAGAACAATATAACACGCAATAAACTTCTCTAATTTCCCATTACTCAGGTTTATACTCAACATCTCTCTAAACCGACTTTATTTTTCTCTCTTTTTCTTCCCCTTCTGTCAGTTTCATTTTCTGTTTCCCTCTCCGTGTTGTCTGTTCTTTTCTTTCTCTCTGTACGTCTCCATCCATTATTTCATTTCTTTCACCCTGTTTTTCTCCCTCCGCCACCACCTTCCTTTCCCTTTTCCTCCTTCTTTCCCTCACTCTGTTTTCCACTCTTCCGTCCAAATCCTTTATTTTGGCCATCAGGGCAGATTTTCAGCTCCATTTCCCCTCAGTGTGAAGTCACTCAGTCTGCTCCAATTACCATCTTAGTTACTGAAATAAATAACCTGGTACCATTACAGCTGGATTTAAACTAGAGGGAGAGAGAGAGAGACAGAGGGTTGATTTTTACCCTTGTTTAACCCACATCTGATCTTTTCATTAGTAATGTTCCCGCTGCTCACTCATAGCCCAGGGTTAGCCTTGGTGCCAAGCTAAGAGTTGGCCACAGGCAAATGTATCCTCCACTGACGTACCTGTTAGCTCGAGGCTAAGCCTTATAATTCACAGCAGGGTTTGGTAGCCCTGGGACAAAGTCAGTATTAGTACGCATTATGTTACAGGGTCAGGGCTTGCGGGTTCAAAACAACCTAGCTGCTGAATATATAATCTTAAACAGGGAACGTTTGTTAATCCACTGCTTTCCAAATATTTTTACAGTTACCAACATCTGTGAAAAGCCAAGAAAAGAGCAGTTTGGTTTAAATGCCTCAATGGTACCTTGACAGTCATTTTTGAAGCAGCGGTCAGAACACACGAGAGGAAAAATAAAGATCAAACAAACTGACCATTCACTAACCCTAACTTGCCAATATTTGGATTCCTTTGTACGCCAAAGAGCACCATCCTGTATAGACCAAATCACAACGGCTACGCTTATACATGCACATCAGTTTTCCCCTTTCATTCTGAATGTATTCTGAACTGATAGGTCATATTTCTGGTTGGACTTTATGGACTAACGTTATGAAAAACATAGATATGCTTAACTATTGCAGCACCAAAATTTTGCACAGCTGTGATTCGATCGTAGGAATGAGGCCGCAGTACAACAGCACTCCGTCACGTGTCATACTGCGTCATTTACAGTGTCTATATACTAGGTTTATTGAGGTCTTGGTATTCATATGAAGGTATTCTTTGTGTTGTTAACATTTCACAAATATGCTGTTACAATTGCTAATACATGCTGGGGCAGTTGTGACATTTGGCTCTTTAGTGTTTCAATAAATATTGTGAATTATATTGCTAATTAAATTAGTAGAGTAGAACGCAGATACAGGTTCCCTACATGAAGACTCAAATGGTTTGAGAAATAACATCAAAACCAAAAACTGTTCCAATTGCCCCCGCTCTCCCCTCGTTCAATGAACGAGCTACTGCTGACAAAATCTGCAAGGACAGTTGTCGTTTCAAAACCTGCTTTGGACTACCTTTGTCTGAAATCAAGGACCTATTATTTCAAAAATCAACATTACATTTTGAGAGGTAAATCTTCCACGGTTATCACTGTTAATCTGAAGGCTTGAATGGCTTAGCAACAGTAACTAAAGGTGACGGGAATAAGCAAACAGTCTGTTCTGCCCTTTTTATGACCGCGCTTCGCCATGTCGACACTTAACCACAGCCTTAAATTAGCCAGGAACAGTTTGCCTCATCATGCATCTAACAGCTTATTGAAACCACTAAATGTGAAGATTTTAAATGTATCATAGTTCCTTACACTCACTAAAATAACCCCTTCAAACCACATTCTTCACAGTAATGACTGTGCCTGTGCCAGTGTGTAAAAGGAAAGTTAAATTCCCTCATAAAAATCTACTTTATCTTAATTTTGCTACTACAAGATAATGTTCTCAAACATACGACACTAAATCTAGATTTAATACCTCTCGTGTTTCCTAAGAGCAGCCTGCAAAGTTCAGATATTAAATATCAGTTGCAGAGAAGCTTTTATTTTATTGTAATCCACCGGGAATTGAAACATCTTTCAAATACAAATGATGTAAGATCTTAAAAAATCCCACATGTTCACCCATTTGCAATTTTAAACGGTTATTAAGTTACACTACGATGTTATCCACGAAGCTAGCACTGTTGTAAATCTGCATCTGTGGCTACTGGCAGACTAACTAACACACATGCACACACACACGCACATTAAAACCCACCAGTTTGAAGTCAGCAGGTGCTGAATTATTAATAGTCTCGTATTTCTACTGGCCAGACGGAAAGACACAGTGTGGAAACATTGAATCTCCCTAAAATCATTAACAGCCATTACATTACAGTCAAACTACTAAACACACAGACAGAAATAGAGAATTTGGGTTGAGTTTGTGTCTAGGGAAGAAACTGAGATTAAAGAGACAGAGAGAGAAAAAGCGCAGACAGAAAGTATATGATAGTTCAGAAATCAAAGGCACCGAGAGGCATTTGAACAGACAGATGGACCAGTTTCATGACCGCAGACAGCTCTGAGCTATCTCATCCTCGAAAGACAAACTTTACTAAAATACACCTCTTTTTTTATAGGGCCAGAGCTCTATTGTAAACCATTTCTTATAATTATTTCATAAAATTAATCCCCTTTTTTGAGGAGCTAAAGGTGCTAGAGAACTCACAAAACTTTACACAAGCATCACAAGTTTGATAATTAGAAATGTGATACTTGATGAGACTCCTGCTCGAGGGTGACAAAATGGTTCAATAGCGCCCCCTAAAAAATTTCACTGAAGAAATCCTTGTGTCCACCTAGATGCACGAAATGTGGAAGGCACAATTCCAAGGTAAAATCCCAAGACTTAAAAAAGTCGCAACCTTAACCCACCAAGAAATCAGCCATTTTTAATTTACTTTTCATTTTTTTCCCCAGGTATTGTGCTACAACAGACTCCTTTTAGAAATTTCACCACAATCAAAAGACCTTGAAGAAGCTAAACCATGAAGCCTCTGAGGTTTCTGTAAAGGGTATGGCATTGGCGCTGCATCATATTCCAATGATTTGCCACAGGACCAGCCTGATGACATCTACATATAAAGTTACAGTGATAATGCCAGTTACTGACAACAGGAAATTACATATTCATACTTTGATGTACTACTCCTAGCAGGTTGACCATATCCACCTCAAATGTGGTCAGAAAAGCCTTAAGAACTTGATGATACTTTGTGGTGAAGATTATAATTTTTCGCTGAACGGCACTGCCATAGTGACACAGTAATATTCAATGTTTCGGCATGATACTTGACTTTACATAGTCCAATTTGCCCCAGATTCCACACATAAGATTCCAGGCCTGAATATATTTACATGCCTGTAGTAAGTCAAAGTAATAGCGCCACCTACTGACAACACGAAGTTAGCCTTATGTGAAATTTACAGGGTGTGGTCTACACCTGATATACAGCAGTGAGATTTACAATTAGTGTGTGTTCTCTGGTGAAAAATAGTTGACAAAGGAATCGGTATACAAGTTGTGATGCATTGTTTCCAGCGCCATACACTCCAAGCAGAAAATAACATCGAAGTCGTGCTGGCAGTGTGAAATGCACAGCTGCGTCGACCTGCATCCCACCACTACCAGCAGCGTGTGGGAAGGTGCGAGGACCCGTTCGCTGCTTGCAGCTGTAATTTACATTACAAGTACAAAAAAAGAGGCAGTTTAGGTGAAGAAGTGACTTTCCTGTTTTATGTAGTCCTCCTCATACCGAAATATTAATAAACAGACACATAGGCAGAACAACAGAATGAAATAGATATTCAGGGAGACAGTTAACACGGAGGCAGGCAGGCAAGCAAGCATGCAGGCTGACAGGTTATCAGATACAGAGAGAAAGAAAAGACAGATTAAGGTTAAGACGAGGGAGATATAGTTTACATTGGCACACACAAAGAGTGAAAGACAGACAGGTTAAGCGAAATAACAGATAGAAGAGTAGTTAGAAACAAACAAATCATTCGTATTAGCATAAAGTAAATACAAAAAAACTGCGTGAACTGTCCAGACTCCTAATGAAAGAAAAAGAGTGGGTTAAACTCTGCAAGTCAGGCATCCTTGGCTGAAAGTAAAACAAAACTGAAGCGTGAAAACAGAGCCACTAAATGAAAGAGTTGCATCATTGACAGGAACAGCAGCTCAAAGAGTTTCAGCAGAGGCTCTGGTGCCAAACTGTGCCCTCATTTTACAAACTTTTAGGAGCAGTTTGGCTTGTCACGCTGCAGTATAACAGACGACAAAAACTTCTGCTGATGAGAGCATAACTCGTGCCGATGACTGACCTTTAAGGGGATTTGTTTCATTCTGCAAACAGTCCAAAAAAGCCGCACTAAGAGAGGCTTGGCGAACATTCAGTCAGTGCTGCAACTCTATGATGGTGATTATTAGTGAACATACTCTGCTCTGTCCCATGTGGAAAAGGCTTTCAAAACATGAGAAATCTCTTCACAAGTCACACTTTTTTATTTTCTTTAACACCCTCCAGTTAGTGGCCATTATCATCTGATCAACTGATCATTTTCCTCAGGCAACGAAACACAGAAAATACATTATAATTCTCTTAAGACCAATGCGACAAATTCAAATTAGGGATGTCAAAGGTTAACTGTTCATCAGTTATTGCACTGTGCACCAAGCTTGTCACAAATTTGCAACCCCCCCATTATCTTTATTGATTGGGACAAATTGGTGCAAATATATTTTTAAAGCATTTATTTCCACATAACTTTTCCACATGGGACTGGTTGCTTTCATAGTGCTGTCATACCCCGTCCTCCAACAAGCAAAGTGAGTTTTGTCGTGCATCTGTCTAATTGACTGACAGGGCCACCAGCCACTCACGTGCCCAGGTAGTCCCACACCAGCCCCCCCATTGGCTGCTGAGTGGCAGCAGGAGGAGGGGCCTGTTTTCGCGACTGCTGAGAACGCCACAGATGAGAAGAAGAGGGATTTCTGGGGTGTGATGGCCACGCACACACACACAAACGAACATAAATGCACTCACACAGATGCAGAATCACATGGATTCATACATATTTATGCGCACACACATGTGAATAAGGCCCAATGACAGAAATAAGAGAAGATGAAAAAGGAAATAAAGCCGAAGTGGAAGAAGGCAATGGAAAGAAAAAAGGGAGAGGAAGGGTGAAAAGGGGAAGCTAATGGATTAGTACTGCTGGAAGATTACCACTGACTCCAACAGCTTGAAGTTAAAAGGAAAATGGACAACAAAGCAGAGTCCAATCCAAAATTAAATAATAAATTCAACAGTGTTGGTTGTTTTTGACTTATTTAGATTAATAAAGAAAAGAGAAAGATGCAGAACTGTTTTTAAATTCAATTTTTTAAATATCATTTTTCTTTTTCCAGATTCACCATATTTTTGTCATCACTCATAAATCTCTTCATTCTGCTCCCTCACCTCTCCAATTCGTGGATCTTTTTCTCCTTGTCGTTCTTTTCATTCTCCATCTCCCTCAGGATCTCCAGGAGCCGTTCCACCTCGGACTGGGCCTTCCCAGCATCCTCTTTGTGCTGGGTCACTTCCTGCTCCAGGCAGGAGATGCGTTCGGAGAGTTCAGTGCTGGCCTGGGAATCTGCTGCTGCACTCTGAGCCTGAAACAGAAATTAATTATTATAAATAAACCGAGCGCTAACTTTCAAAATTAGGTGACCACCATTTGATGGAAGAGATAAGCTCAAAACAAAAAGGATACGCCAATAAAAACACGTGTGCTGAGGATGAGTCGGATGGATTTGATGAAAGCGACACATGCCTTTGTAAATTGTTTAAGAGTAGAATTGTTTTATAATTGGTCCTTGGTTAATAAAATTACTTTGAAAGGTACAAGAACAGAATATTTGTATATGTTTGTATGTATGTAAAAGTCCATATTTGAAAGAACAATCTGAGGGCTTCTTTAAGAAGGCTGTTTGTGCCACTACACATGAGTTGTAAGCCAGCTCTGCTCCAACATATACCAGCGTTGCTTATGTTTTTAGAATTTCACCATGAAATAGACATCTGATTAAAGGCTTTTTTAGATTTTTTTTTTCCAGAAAAGTGCCCTGGACCACGTTCCTTTTTGAACAAGATTTTATTACTTTTATATACCATACCTTCTCTTTAGAGATAAAGCATTCAGCAGGTGGATTGTGTACTATGTTTGATAATGAGTCAGTGTTCATAAAATCAAAAGTAATTAGTCGAGCAATACCAAAACAAGCAAAAAGCTCTTATCCGAAATGTAGGACTATATTTATGAATTAAGGAATAAATACTCAGAATTTTTTTTTTCAGAAGAGGCTTTTGTATTTTGCAAACTGTGGTGTCTTTTTACATCAGGAAATGAAACTTTTGCATGTGTGTGGGCATAAAATGATGCTTAAAAAACAGTTTGAACTCATCTGCTCCTTAGAAAAAACTGCTGAGCATATTTTTCTTTAAAAACGAGTACAGCCCTGCCAGCGGATCTTTGATGCTGTACTTCATCACAGTGGTGCTTTGAGCTAAATGCCAGCATCAGCATGTTAACATGCTTAGCATGACAATGTTAACGTGTTGATGTTTAACAGGTGTAATGTTGGCTTAACCCTTTGAAACCTAAGCTACTTGGCTGGATTTCTTTCAAAAATATGTCAAGAAGGTAATAAACAAATAAAAAGAAATGGTCAAAAAATTAGCAAGAGATTAGTCAAAAGTTACAAGAAAATTACTTCAAAATTAGCAACCAAAAAAGAAGAAAAAAAAAAAAAACCACTGAATGACCTAAAGAAAGTGCTAAAATTTTTTTAAAAAATGGTTTTCTTTCTTTAAAATAATTTAAATATATAATTATGAGATTTATAAGTTTATTTAAAACAACCCCATTTTCTTAAGTTTCAGAGGTTTAAAGGTGTCTGAATTGTGTCTGAGGTTTTAAAGGGTTAAGTTAGAATAACATGCTAAGGTGCTAACATATGGTAATTACCACTAATCACAAAGTACAGCTGAGGCTGATGGGAATGCAATTAGTTTTGCAGGTATTTGATCATAAAAGAAAGTACATATATGTAATTTAATATATGTCACTATGAAATAAATGTATGTGTTATTCTATTACAATATATTATAAATAAATCCAAGTATTTATGTCTGGCTCATTGAAGGTGCCATGAGTTTGAGGTAGTTTCTGCAACACAATGATCGTAAGGCACATGATGCTGATTTAAGAGAAGATAAGCACGAGCATGAAAACGTGAATAAAGTAAAAAGCACATTAAAGTGAGTTGCAGTGGCTTTCTTCCTTCTGCTGCTCTGCCCAGCTGCACAGAAAACCAAGAGAAAAGAATCAAATGAAATAAAACAAAGAAAAAAATATAACCAGCTTAGAGGTTAGAACAGCTGTGTGTGTTTCCCAGAAGCAAATGTTGCTCTTGGGACAGATTGACTTTGTGTGTGTATGTGTGCGTGCACACGTCTTGGTCACACAATACATAAACCCTATTAGTTTTGGAAGCTCAGAACAGTTTTTACAGGTCTTTATGTGGAGAGGAAATGTTTGGGTGTCTGACGATATTATAAGAAGATCTGGGTGGAGGGAAAAGCAAGACGGAGAAAGACAAATAAGAGAGGAAAAAAAGAAACATCACACACAATGTAACACGCACAATGTCAATCAATTCACACACACAGAGACAAGTTTTCAGTCTTTTTTCCATCACTGGTAACAGAAAGAGACTTAGAAATAAACTCTGATGAGAGAAACACCTGAGATCCACTGACACCTTCATACACATTCTCTGTCTCTCTGTCACAATCGGGCACGCACACACACACACACACACACACACACACACACACACACACACACACACACACACACACACACACACACACACACACACACACACACACACACACACACACAGGGTGTGGTGGTGGTGCTGTCTTCTCCACTCTGTGAAAATGACTGTAAGGCTGTCAGCAAGCCGTCACACACACACCATTTTATGGGCTGCTGTGTGGGAGAGAATATGTGATATGCAAACACACACACACACACACACACACACACACGCATGTCTCTTGGAAAATAGTTGAGGGAAAACAAGGAAGGGGAGAAAGAGACGAGGGTTTCTTTTGTTTAAAATCCTCTATTTGTTGTGGTTCTTTCTGAATTGTGTGTATTTTTTCACCATTTTGATTGATGTAATTGATGCTTTTAATTAGTATATGTTGTGAATTTATCATCATCATCACCATCAATACGCTTAAAAAAGTAATTAGAATCAGTTTTCTTCCTGCTTTGTTCCAAATGTACTCTGAAAGAGATGCCAATTCAGTGTACACCATCTCACACCAGTAGAATTCCTTATTTCACACACCCATAGTCAAAAAGTCTGTATGTAAAAGGCATATGATACATTTTTAAGATGTGATACATCAAATTAAAGTCATTGCTACGGTATGTTCATACTGTGCAGCCAGACAGCTAACCTTCTTGAGTTGGTTCTCGAGTTTGACACACTCTTCTTTCTTCTGCTCCAAGCTGATCTCCAGACTCTTCAGCCTGTTGTCCTTCTTGAGGGTGGAGGAAGCCAGAGAGGAAGCCTTCTCCTTCAGATCCAACACTGCAGTCTGAAAGGAAAAAAGACAAAAAGAGTGATAAGGAAGACAGTCAACTTATTAGTGCTATAGACGCTGTTTAGCTCCACTGAAGCGGTTGGGGGTTAAGTGCCTTGTGCATCAGCAGTATCAGCACTAAACCACTTTATTATCTCTGCCTGGTGGAAATCATGCACCTGATAGTGTGTTTATCTGTCCACACCTAATGTCACAAACTACTGGAGCAATTAGCCTAATATTTTGATGCACATTTGTGACTGCAAGGATCTCTCATGGTAGCGGTGATCCACAAATGTAGAAAAACTGACCATTTTATATTGTCATTGACTGCATGAGTGACTTCTCACTCTTAACCAAAGACTGTATAAATAATGGACATAGCTATTGTGAGGTCACCCATTGGTTAGTGGACTGTTGTTTTAAAGCCTTAAGTTTGGCATTTCAGCCGTCACCATCCTGGTTTTTTGAAGCCGAAAGTGGCCATATTTGGACTTGAGGTTGGAGCTGTGGGGGGACAAGTGAGGGATTTGACTCATAGACTGTAGTGAGGCCTTGCAGACAGCCGGTCAATAAAGCATTCCCAAAAAGATTCATCCCCTTGACAGTTGTCATCAATGTTCAAATTAGCTATAGAAACCAAAACTGTTTATGTACTGAGCTGTTTATTGCTGATGTAAAGATGGGCATTTTAAAATGCAGGTCAATGAGGATTTACTCGTTTTGGAGCCAGCATTTTTGGTGCTTTTGGTACTTCTGTATTTGCTCCATTTTTCAGCCTCAGTGGTTGCCACTTGCTCTCACTAGCCAGTAGGACCTGCAAGTGATGGCTCAAAAACTGATATCAATAGAAAAGTTTTTATATATATTTTTATATATTTGTTATATATCTTTTCTATCAGATATGATAACACTGTACTTACCAAAGTAATTCCTCATAACTTTATAAGGAGGTAAAACCGAAAGAAAAGTTCGCATTAAATGTTGGTAATAATGCCTATTTTGCAGTACAATGATTTTGTGTTATTATGTCACTGCCTGTTTCTCGTCCCTTTATTTTTTTTATCATGTCACTGAGTTCAGCAATAAACCTGGTGAGTACCATGTTATTATTACCAATAGGAATGATAGCTAATATTACAAATATAAAATCCAAATTGTATAAAACTGAAACTATCTTTAAGGCTTTCCTACAGATTTGTGGGTTTTCCTCTGCTCAGCCCCTTGTTCTTCAAAACTTTTTCCCATGACCTGTCTCTTTTCTCACTCTTCCAGCTCAATCCCTCCATCCGTGAAGTCTCTCTGCCGTTCTTTTCTGGTCTTTTCCTCTTTTGGTAGGGCCGGTGAAACAGAAACCAATGGGACCAGAAAGGGGAGACACTCAGACGTGTAATTTTACCCTTGACTGACAATACCAACTCCAGACTACGGATCATCATGTTTGACTGGGCTTTGGTCAGAGAAACCTTGCTGCTTACTCGGATTATATTTAGGTACAGACATATATTGCTGTTGTCAGACAAACCCTACATCAGCGTTTAGCAGCGTGGAAAGGAATGCTTGTTTTCTCCGTTAGTTTTCCCATGTATATCTCAAATTATATAATGGCACTCACACTGGTTTTATGACTCCACAACCCCACTAAAACTAGCTGAAGAGTCCCAGTTAAAAAAAAAAGGCATAAAGGACTTTTCACGACAACATGTGCGCATCTGATTTGAAGATTTATTTCCCCTTCTAAAGAAACAGCTTCACATTTTTTGGGAAATCTCTCTCTTGCCGAGAGTTTAATGAGGAAGTCATTAATATCACTCCCATGTCTGTACGCTAGTATGATGCATTTTAACACATGTGATTGGTTGTCACAGTCAAACTCTTTTGTGCGCCTGCAAGTTGTGGACACCCAGTGGAAATTAAATGAACTACAGTACATCACAATATTAGACTATAAAAGTACCTTATGATCACACTGCTGCGCAGTAACATTTTTCCAGTTGCCAATGTTGCTATCACTTTATATTTGGAGTTATGTTGATACTGCATTAGGTGGGAGATGTGAGCGCATCTCTAATGACATTGCTCACAGACATTATCCCTGCACCATCTAATCTGTATCATTTCATTAACTAACTGTTACCCAGCATTTGGAGAATATTTTTCCTACTTGTCCTCCTACCTACTCCCAATAGTTTCTCACCTTAGGAGCTCTTTTAAGGGATTAAAATGCTTTGTTAATAACTTTTATTTTTACCAGGACCTTGTCATAACTTAAAAATCCTTAGAAAACATAATAATTCTAAGAATTTCCTTGGAAATTCATTACTAGGAGCAACTCTTTGTACAAGGAAGTTTTGAGAATTTGGGCCATGCCTTACACATGTTTTGTCTCCAGAGGGATACTTGTGTTAAATACATTGTTTTGCCAAATTTTGGTGTTTCTAAAGTGTTTAATTGTATCTTTCCTTCTGCGCAGTCTGACTGCTGCAGGATGACAAACGCAAAGACAGCGCTTAAAAGTTCGATGTCATCATCTGTCTCTCCCTCTGAGCCTCTGCTGTGGTGTTCTGCATGAATCAAAAAGGTCGATCCAAGAAGAACTCAGCTCCAATCACTGTTTTCACTGGTTGTGAAGCATATCGTTGTCACGGAAATGTGACTCTTTTATCGTTGTTGTCCTTCAGCACGAGGACCTTGGGAGGATCCGAAGTCTGTTCTGCAGTGATAGATCAATCACGTTTTCTCGGCAGGCACGCAGAGAGTGTGTTTATCTGACTTATAGCACAGATATGCATGAGTGTTTTGTGTGTCTTCTACCTCACGGTCAGCCAAGTCAGCCTGCAGATGGGTGACTTTTTCCCTCAACTCCTTCAGCTCCTTCTTGCTGGACTCCATCTCGTCCCCTTTTTCCTTTTCCTCCCTCTCCCGCTGTTCTTTCAACCGCTCGATGATTCGCTCCTGGACACCAAGAAGAAGAAGGAGGAGGGGAATGAGAGATGTTAGTTATAAAAATAGAGAACAGAAAGAGTGAAGAGAGAAAAAGAAGAGGAGAGAGAGACATAGTCAACGCTCCAACAGTTATTCACAGTCACTCAATATCAAGTTTCTATACTAATAACAGACGCATTAAACTTTATGTACATGGCAGCTTTGACAGGATCTAACAGCCAGAAGTGATTTTAGACACGTAATATGTTCTGGCACAAGATGCAATATTCACAACCACTAAAACACTATAGACGCTCTCCAGCTATAGAACAATGCAGCGGCCAGTTCAAGCAAAAGTATAAAAGTTCACACACACAAAATCTGTGCAAGAAGCCCAGAGAGTGTAACCTGGCTGCACTGTGTGTTCTGGTACTGTAGCTCTGTCTTTGTGAGGACCGGAGAGTGAGCACAATTTTTTTGTAAAGTGAGGTTACTTTAACCAGACCTTATGCTTTAAAAAAAAAACTTTTTCAGGGTTAAGATTTTGTTTACAGTTAAAACTAATGATTATTTTAATTACTGATTATTTCCTTAATACATCTTTCAATCTTTTGGTGTACAAAAATAGTGCATTACGCCCATCACAATTTCCAAGAGCCCAAGCCAACGTTCGTAAATTGCTTGTTATAATGAAACATTTGTCCAAAACATGCAGATATTTCATGTACGGTACAATGATATAAAACAGTGGAGGAGGTTAAAACTTGACATTTGATAGCCTGTGGAATTCATGAATATCTGGCATTTTTGATCAAAAAATGGGTTGCGCAATTATTAGATTATCAAGACAGTTCTGAATTAGTTTATGCTATGATTAAGTGAACAACTAATAATTTCAGGTATATTAAAAATAGAGTTCAAGTTAAAGGGACAGTTCACCCCAAAATCAAAAGAATATATTTTTTCTCTTACCTGTAGTGCGTTCAGTCTATACTATTATGGTGTGAGTTGCAGAGAGTTGAAGATAATTGCCGAAGAGGTGTGTGGTTTGTCTTGAATATAATGCAGCAAGATGGCACTTGGCTTGAGGCGTGCCAAAAAATCCATTTTAAACACAAAACACAACATCAATGTCTCTCTCTAAAAATCATGACCCGGTTGCCCATGGTAATCAAAAGACCTTGTCGTGAGCAGATTCATGTGAGAACTATTTTTTTGTCTTCCAAACTACAACCACCAACTGTATCACTGTGTAGAAGAAAGTGTGCATCTACTGCTAGCTCACCTAGCATCACTGAGCTAGCTAATGTTACAGCTCAGATGAGGACGATGCCAGACCGCATCACTGCGCAGAAGTTATCGTGCATCTACGCATGAACAAGAGGCTTGTGCTCGGGGCGGCACGAGATGCAAACATTAATGGAGCCCTCCTTGGCTGAGTTGTAACAGTATCTAGCTCAGTGGTGCTAGGTGATCTAGCAGCAGATGCACACTTCCTTCTGGGCAGTGATTTGGTTGGTGGTTGTCGTTCGATAGAAAGAAAATAGTTCCCACATGAAACAGCTCACAACCAATTCTGTGGATTATCTTGATTAACTCACTCATTATATCTAGAAAGAGTCACTGCTGTTGAATTTTTCAGTTTCTTTTTTTGGTGCTTTGAGCGACACAAGGCACGTGACATCTAGTTCATTATACTTGAGAGAAGACAGACACCTCTACATGTGATATCTCCAACACTCTGCAACTCACACCAAAACAATCTAGACTGATAAATTGCACATTAGGTAAAAGACAAAATATGTATTTTTGATATGGGGTGAACTCTTCCTTTTAGATTAGGGTAAGGCTTAGGGATATAGATTTAAATGTTAAAGACTGGGTTAGGGGCTAGAAAGAGCATCATGTCAATTAGGATCCACAAAAGTACAGACATACAAACAGGAATTAGGGTTATCTAAACTGTTTGCAAAGACAAAATTACTTGCATGACACGAGGTAAAAACACTTAACATGAACATAACGTACTTCTGTTCTGCTTCAAACATAACACAATGCAGAACAATGTGTGTTTGATGGAGAAAAGGAGTAATAACATGAAGAAAATATGCCGTGTATGGAAAGATGGAAAAACAGAGAGGAAGAAATGAAGGATATCCAAAGGCACCGAAACAACGAAGATGGCGGAAAAAAAAGCTTGTGAAAGTCATTTTGAGTGAAGTGAAAGTCGTCGGCCACCTCCGCCTGCCAACACTCTCACGTCTAGCTGACACCATGGATATTAGTCACTGGACAATTATTAGCCCTGCTTCCTGTGTGTGTGTGCTTGCAAAGGAGATTGAGTCGGTAACAAAATCGCACATTACAGTACAAAAATATATCCTCATCAAACACTTAAAAGCGGCCGGCTGGTGTAAATGTCACTGGTTGGTTTCCCAGAATCAGGGTCAGGTCCCGGGTGCACAATAACAGATCATCAAACAGGCGGTTGAGGGTCAGTTCTCATGCACAGGTGGTTC
This sequence comes from Plectropomus leopardus, assembly GCF_026936395.1. NCBI lineage: Eukaryota > Metazoa > Chordata > Actinopteri > Perciformes > Serranidae > Plectropomus > Plectropomus leopardus. Next base: position 12,899,844 of record NC_142197.1, on the reverse strand, counting down.
GGGGCTGTTTTTATGGCTGTGCGGCACCTGAATGTTTATTCCAAGAGAGCGACAGGGGTGGATTGTTGTTCTATTTCCATCGGTTCCAGCCGCGTGACTGCACGTTGGATGGTTCCTAATCTTTTATGAACGCAGGCTGTGAATGATTTAATAATGAAACAGCCAATGTGATTATTGGTTCATTTCCATTTATCCAGAGTCATTTGGTCATGGCGTGGGTGGTCGACTGTTTTGCTCATAGTGGTTTTATTAATGTAACCTTGCTCGGGAGTCGACCTGAGGCTGACCAACGTTTAGTGTGTGTGTGTGTGTGTGTGTGTGTGTGTGTGTGTGTGTGTGTGTGTGTGTGTGTGTGTGTGTGTGTGTGTGTGTGTGTGTGTGTGTGTGTGTGTGTACCTTCTCAGCCAGAGCCTCCTCCAGTGTTCCCAGTGCTGTGTCGGTGTTGGAGGTGTCTGTCTGTAAGGATTTGACTCGGTCTTTCAGGCCGCCCAGCTGTTTCTCTTTATCCCTCAGCTGATCCTGGAGGTTCTCTATCTGCAGAGCAAGAAGGAGAGAAGAACTCATAAACAGTGTTGCTTTTGATGCATAATTCACTTATTTAGCAATGGATGATATTATGTTGGTAAGTGAATCAGCTCTCAAACTGGGCCAAAGTAAAGCACTGGGGCAACTGCTTGTAACTAGAGCTCAGAGGATAATGAATTTCTGCAGACGAACAGCAAATATAACGGCAATTAAGACTTAAATTAAATTAGCTCTAAAAACAGCCATAAATAACAACAAATATAACAAAATATATGTGAATAAGATTCTAAGATACAAAATTGCAGAGACTCTGACCTCTGCCTGTATTTTACTCTTCTTTGGCTGTGGTTCGGGACATTCTTAGGCACAGCACACAGGTGAGTCAAGACTTTATAAAAAGGTAGCGACCAGGAGCTAGACCATAAGCAGCACTTTCCAAGAGGAAGCTAAGATAATGGCTGACATGGTGCCAAAATCCTGCAAATATGTAGCGAGGCAAAAGGTCAAGCCGTCAAAGCTCATTCCAAAATGGGAGTGAATCTGGGGCTGGCTTTCACCTTCACTTTTGCTGGTGAGCACTGAAGGAGAGGATGGGGATGAAAAGCGATGCTGAGTTGGCCAGTTTTCTTCTGGACAGGTCGGTGCCAGCTGTTGGCGTAGATAGTTATTGATAGTAGCTATCAATAGCTATCTATCCAGTAGCCAGGGAGGAGGGAGCAAGTTCAAACGTTTTTTTTTTATTGTTGTTTTTTTAACAGACACTAACCAATAAGTCCTGCACAGTATACCTTTACATTGTGTGGGGTTAGATATGTGCAAGCATGTATTTTTAAAGGTATATTATGCTATTATACTTTCGCTTACTGTTTGTAAACACACTCACCAGCAAAAGTGAAAGTAAAAACCAATCCCAGATTCAGTCATTTGGCGTTTGCATTTGTCTCTTGGATACCTGCTTTGCTTTGGCACCTGGTCACTACTTCTGTATAAAGGTACACACTCATAAATGTACCAAACACAGAAAATAAGAAGAAAATACAGGCAGAGGGCAGAGTCTCTGCAGAAAAAAACACTGCCAATAAAGTGTGTATTATCAAAGTTAATTGAATTACTGAAATTAATTTTAATGTTCTCATTTTATTCCTCCTTTGAAATTCTTCTTTAACTGCATTGTCTTGTTACTTACGATGTGACATGCTGCATATACAGTTACCAACTGATCTATAATAAGAAAAAAGTGTCTCATAATATCCGTTAGGCTCTACTTATGAGCAACAAAAGAGATCGATTTAAAGTACTTATTTAATGACTCTTCATCAAAAAAATAAATACAAAAGTTCTTACCGACAACAGTTTTGAATTAATGAGACAATTTCTTGTGCACTCGTTTGAATGTTTCCATACGTTTTCTATAATCTTTGCCACCTTTAACTCTCACTCCAAATGCATACTCTCTTCACCTCCATCTCTTTCTCTCCACCTCCTCCTGTTTCCTCTCACAGTGATTTGGTAGCAGATTAATTTTCTACTAAAACACAAAATCAGCAGAAACAACCGATGGACTCGCTCTTTCCCCGAGCTCACAATGAGTGTGTGCATGTGTGAATGTATGTGTGTGTGTGAGATCACAGACATAGATAAGGAGCTATGTCAACTTTGTGGTATTCATTAAAAAATGGTTGGAACAAAAGGTTGAGCAGCACAGAAATAACAAATGAAGGAGAAAAGAGAGGGATGGAGAGCTTATGTAATGAGAGTGAACTTGGGTGGTAAAATGACTAAATTTCAGCCTCCCCCTCTTTCTTTTGCTTTGCCGGAGAGAAAGGAAATCAGGCGACTGACAACCCGTCACAAAAAAACAGAAAGTCAGATTGGTATGCAACCTTTGACTCCACTGCAGGTGAGACGCACACACTTACAGTGCCACGGAGATTGTGTGTGTGTGTGTGTGTGTGTGTGTGTGTGTGTGTGTGTGTGTGTGTTCATACAGTAAAACACTTCCAGCGCCTCATTAATCAACCGTTCACCTGACAGCTTGACTGACACCTCCTCCTCTCTCCCTTTCACACACACACACTTGACATTGAGAGGCAGAGGGACTCTTTGATCCCGTCTGCACTTCCTGAAACTGACAACTGCTGGATGATAGGCGCACACACACACACACACACACACACACACACACACACACACACACACACACACACACACACACACACACACACACAGATACAGTATTTACAAACCCACACACACACTTCTTGCTTGTCTCATCCTATTTTGGTCCCAAAATGGTGTGTGATAATGAACGTGAATATGTTAACAAAACAATAAAAGGCTGACGCTTCTCTTCATCTACGTCAGAAAATTACACTTAACAACAAAGAGAAGAGGATGATGGCGGATCAGAGGAATTAATTCTATGCACTCATGGTAATTTCCGTCATGACTAACATATAATGACAGGTGAAAAACACGAGGAGGTAAAGATGGAGGAGAAGAAAGTAAGGTATTTTTAGTTTTTCCACATCCAAAAAGCAGATGAAATTATGAAACAATAAGCCCAGACTGGATAAAGGAGGAGTCAGCAGGATCTCTGTCTCCCTCTCAGACGCTGGACTGTATTCTATTTGAAGACGGCAGAGGTCATCATTTATTGAACAGGAGGAACTCATTAGTATGCATCTGATTTCAAACACACTCTGTCTCTCTCCTCCCCCTCCCTGTCCTGCTTTATGTCTGTCTGCTTGATTGTCTCTATCAATTATCGGCTCACGCTCTCTGTCTTTTTATACAAGGGACAACTGGAGGGGACGAGGGGGGGGGGGGTAAAGAGGCAAAAGCTTTTAATGGGAGAATTCAACTGTATACTTAAATTTGGTCTCATTTTTAGACATAATTTGTTAGATGTTACCATCTAGATTGCATGAACCCTTCTTTACCCTTCATTCACTCATTGATCCTCGATTGTGTGTGTGTGTGTGTGTGCGTGCGAGAGAGAGAGAGCGACAGAGGGTCACTCCTGCCCATGCATCTAACTGATATCATTACCAGAGGAGATTTACGCGCACAAAAGCCACACTAAAAAGAGGTCAAAAATATGCAGAAAGCACCTGTAACTCTGGCTGCCTGTCTGAGAGTCCTGTCTGCCTGCTCAGCTGTCTGTCTGCATCAGCTCTTGAAGCTACACACTGTCTTACAGCTCCATCTAGTGGTCGTAGTGTTACATGACAACATAATGTACTAAGTACATGCAGATTTCAGTGACAGGCACTGTTTGTGTATTGATTACTATTTCTATAGAGCCTGATTGAACCTAAAATTACATTAAATTAAAATTGACTAAATCAATTAATTACATTCAATTAAATTCAGATAAGTTCTCTTAAAGTTTTGCATTTCTCCAAATCTCCAAGTTTTAGGATTTCAGTGGCAGTTACACTGGTTTGTGAAGAAGAAGAAGGAAGCACTGGTAGTTGGCATGGGCAGCGATAGCAATTGAAACAGACAGGTCAAACTTTTTTAGGTGGCTTAAAAAGGTTTTTTTGCTGCCCCTGTCCACAGCAGGACATTGTTTAGCTTTCCTGACAGTACTCTTAGTAGGTAACCCAATATAACACCTACTTCAAAAATCCTACCTATGCCTTTAAAGAGCAGTTTTTGACATCGCAGTAGTGCTAAAGTTGTTCATCTGTGCAACAACAATAAAACATTTACCAAGATCACAAGGATTTTCATTTTGCATTTAGTGCATGTGCTATCCCTGTATGTGTATTTCACTTCGATATATTTTCTTTATATGATTAGCTTGTTATGGATTTAAATAAATCCTTGGTGTTTTCTTACCTTCTTTTGCAGCACGTTAACTTTGCGTTCCTTGACGTCCAGCATGTCTTTAAGGTCGCTGATTTCTCCACTCTGAGTGCTTTTCTCCTCCGTCAACTCGGATATCTGCTGACTCTTTTTAGCGAGGAGAGATTCCTTTTCTTCCAAACGGAGACGCAGCGCATCCACCTGTATGCACACAGATATGCAACAGTCAGTGGAAATAAATATTTACAAACCAAAGATCATTTTTTTCTGTTTTACGTATTGATACTGTTACATACAGTAGAGCAACCACTAGTAGAAGAGTAAGTGTACCTCAGTCTGCAGTATAGCAGCTCTCTGTTCCTTGGCAGTGAGTGACTCCTTGAGTACGTCCACATGTTGTTTACTGTCAGAAAACTGATTGTTCAGAGTCTCCAGTTTGGTCCTGAAAGCCAGTAGCTCGCTGTCCTTACGACTCAGATCCTGCTTTGCCTGTTCAATCTGAGTCACACACACACACACACACACACACACACACACACACACACACACACACACACACACACACACACACACACACACACACACACACACACAACATGAAGACCCAGTCAGAGAAGGTACGTGAGAAAATTAGATGTTAAAATATACTAAAACCCACTACAAGTTTCACTACGTAAGTGCTCATTCTGAATCTGGGTTGTTAAGTTTTTTGCCTATTGTGGAAGACCAAAAGTAAAAGTAGAAATGTTTAGAAAAAGTGCCAAGCTCTTGAGTTTCTGTTTTTTCATATTCAGTGATTTTTACTTCAATGTCTGCAAACCCCATTGAATCACAACCCCTCACAGCTCTTTTTTTGGGAATTCAGCCTTTAGAGAACTCTCTAATAAACAGCCAACCAAAATGTACTATACGCACTAAATCCTGTTAAATTTAAATGAAGCTTCTTCCAATATTTTAACACTGGATCGAGGAAACTTTGAGGTTTCTGAACTACTGAGAAGATATTTGTTATTTATGAGTCTAATGACAGAATCTTCAAAGCAGGAATACTTTCAGGGCCATTTTAGAAAAATCCAATGGCAAAAAACCAAGTAGCACCTTATTTACATTTAAAGTAAAAGAAAAATTCTGCCATTTGGCACCATATAGCGGGCCACATTAAAGTGAATAAAATGTATAATTTACTGTATTGTGAATGGCCTTCTATGTGGGCTGCTTTGTCAGTTTATGCTCTGGAGGCTGCTAGTTTGATCAAATGCAATCTAGAGTCTTTTTTTTTTGCAAAAGGATAAACTAGCCATATTCCTCTCACCTGGAAAGCAAACAAGTTAGACAGACATCAACAGTCACATCTGTGAAAACATATATGTACTCCCCAGCTACTTATTCCTAATGCACAAGAGGGTCGGGGTCAATTCTTTCAGTTATCCTGAAATAATGAAAAAGAAAAATATGTATCTGAAAATAGTTTTGTCTCCACAAGTTACAGTTTGACATCCCCGTAAGGTGATAAAAAGAATGGACCCAAACCACAAACAGGGGAATTAGTCGTATAAAAACCTCAGCAAACTAATCCAAGCCACTAGTTGAGAGAAGCCTCATGCAAGAAGAAAGAGAGGCAGGTTAGAGATACGCAGATTGATGCACAGCTGGATTCTCACTTGAAGTCTGTAATTGTAGTTCAGACTGCTTCAAACGACTATTACTATCAACAGCCTTTGGTCATAGACAGGATGGGAGGTTAAAACCTCAAAATAGCGCACAGATTAGACTTGTTTTGAGTTATAGTTGTTTACTGCGGTCTGAACACACAGTGACACTACTGGGATCTACTCAAGCAGCAGCCAATAACCAGTCAACCTGGGAGGCAGAAAGAGCGAGAGATAAAGAGATAGAGCGGTTAAGAAACTAAGAAAGATAGAGCAAACAGACACAGAGGTGCGTCTCTTACTGCTGACACCTCCCGCTGAAGCTCATTGGCTCGTTGCCTTAGCTCCTCCTTCTCTGACTGGCTGTGAGTTAGCTCTTCCTTCAGCTGCTCAACCTGGCAGGAGAGGAGGGCGTCACCATGACCACGACAAATAAGCCGCCAAATTCGGCATCACCTCACATGCTGAAACAATGCATGAAACCCCTAAAGTGCATCCTACCCTGCATCACTGCTACTGTTATGTAGTGGCATGAGTGTGTGTCACACCTTTGGAGTCGACTGACATATGAAAACACACCTCAGCTTCTCGTACATCATACAAGTTGTTACATGTGTCTGTAAATAAAAAAAGGTCTTTGGGAATAAATACAGCTGTCTGTGAGAATAATGTTTTCATGAACAGCCCTGAATTTCCTTGTTTTCTGCCCAGAATAGTTTTCCTTCTAGAGTATTCTAAAGTATCGTTAGTATCGTTCGTAAGTATCTCCTATCCCAAATAGGAGCAAGACACTAAGACTTTCTGGTAACTTTGCCTTTTTCTTTTTTATTGTTCTACATCTCTTTGAAATTGGTATTCATCTTTTCGCGACTTTGTGTCTCTGTGGTCGTTTTGTGTCTCCTTTGGTGTGTTTTTTTTCTCTGTCATCATATTATGTCTCTGGCATAATTTTTTTTGCCTTTTTTGGTCGCTTTGTGTTGTTTTGTAGATGTTTTGTGTCTCTCTGTAGTCAATATATGTCCCTTTGTAGTCATTTTGTGTCACGTTGTACTCATTTTGTGTCTCTTAAGGGTAATTTTGTGTCTTTTTTGTTCATTTTGTGTTACTTTGTAGTTGGTTTGCGTGTCTTTGGGGTCATTTTGAGTCTCTTTGTAGTCATTTTGTTTCTCTTTGGAATAATTTTGTGTCATTTTATGTAGTTCATAGTTTCTGTTGACAAACAAATCACATGAAGGTTTGTGATTGTTGATTCAGGCCTGCAACACATCTGTCCCTAGTCTTGCGTACATTTTAACAGGATGTAAGACATTAAGTGTATTGCTGTAAATATCTAGGAGTGCTAGCAACACTGAAATTGAAGTAATAAAAGGTACTGTAAAAGGAAGTGGAAAATGTTTTCTTCCACAAAAACGCCAGAGACAAAAACTAACATATTTCAACCCCAACGAGCAAAAATAAGCAGATGAGAAAAAAAAAACATCGACTGAATTCCTGAACTGTCTCGTCTCCCCACATGACAAAAATGCTGGTTTGTTTTAATGAGCGCGGCTCCAGAGGTAACCTTTTTCCTTGACACTTTAGTTGTATCCTTCAAGTATAAAGAGGTCTAGTTATTTCACAGTGAGCAACATCCTGAAATATTTTAAAAACATGAAAAAGAAAGTGGAGAGACAAACAGAGAAGGTGTTTGTGTGTGTGTGAAAGTGTCACCTTGTTTTTCATGAACTTGGAGTGGGATCTGTAGACCTCCATCTGTTTGATCTCCTCCTCCCTCTCCTCGCTGCTCAGAGCTCCATTGGATTTGAGCATGTTCACCTCCTCCTCCAGCTCTCTCATGCTGCGCTCCATTGAGCTGATCTTTGCATCCTGAGAGGACATCAGCATGTTATCATGTTAAAGGAAAAACACCAGGTCTGACGCACTTTACCTGGGCTTTGAATAGTATTAAACAATAAAATACATTCTTTTGGTATTTCTAAAAGAGCTGGAAAATCAGAGGAAGTCCATATGAAAGGTAACATCAGACAGATAAAGATGTTGAAGAATGTAACTTATATGCTGAGCGTCACAAGCGCCTCCACTAGAGGGAACAATTACAGTTACTTTAGGAATTTTGACAGTCGCTTTAGTAGAGTCAGAAAACTTCTGTTGTCTTTTTTCGAGTCTAGCATGATATTGCATGCTTGTAACAGATTGTGGACAATAATTGCTGTGAACATATTAATGTGGGGTCCAGTGAAAGTGAAACAGACCTTTTGGGAAAATAAAAACTAAGTATTTACATTACAAATAATAAGTAAGAGAGGCATTTTAGTAGCATTATTGTGCAACGAGCAGGCTTGCCATCACTTCAGGTAACTTCTACTGTCCACGTGGTTAGGCAAAACAGAAAAAAATAATATCAGAAGACCCTCTACTGGATTACATATACATATATATATATATATATATATATATATATATATATATATATATATATATATATATATATATATATATATATATATATATATATATATATATATATATATATATATATATATATTAAAAAAATCTGTAATGTTGATTATGTGATGCTTGAAACTAAAAACTAAATTTTCAGGTTGATATTCTCCACAGTTTTTTTAATCATCCAGCAAACATTGACATAATAACCATGTCGTGATGTTATGTTATATCATGATGCATAATATAGAAAAAAATATCATATATTCATACTTAATATTGCCTGATCAATATTTGATACTTGATATCAATATTTGGGAGTTATAAAAAACTAATAACAGTGGCTTATTTATTTATTTTTTTGAATGAAAGAAAATGAGAGCCATATTGAAAAAAAGAAGGAATATTTCAGTAATTAAGTCATAATATTACAAAAATAAAGCCGGAATTTAATGAGAATAAAGTCATAGTATTTCAAGAAAAAAAGTAATATTATAGGAATGATGTCAGAACTTTTACAAGACAAAGTCATGATATTGCGTGATTAACCTTGTAAATTTATGAGAGAAAAAAAGTTGCAGGTTTAGGCTGGAAAGTCAAGTGACATCATAAAAAAGCAACTAATTAAAATATGACTTTAATGCCTTAATATTTATGACTACTCTCGAAATTTAGGATTTGTTTCAGCAGTGTGGCCCTTAACTTTTTACAGTTGCAAAATCAACTTGTCAGTGCTCTCCAGTAAACGATCGTTGAACTCGGCTCTACTAATAAATACCACAAACATCCAACACATACAGTAAGTTTAAAATGTTTAAACAGCACTGGTTCGGATATTCTGACAAAACAGGAAACTTTTTGTGCGGTCTATTTGCATGAAGTTCTGTATTTCTGAAACAAGTTTCTACACATCTATCATACTTTAGAAAGCTGTGCTGATTCTGATAAAAAAGCACAGACACACTCTTACACAACATAATCAACAAAACACGTTTACCTTCATTTCAATGACTGTCTGCAAGGCCTTGGTCTTTGTTGATTCTGGAGCTGCTTCGTATCTCCTGTGCAGCTCCTGAGGGACATAGACACCACGGTGATCAGAGGAGGACAGAGAGGGAGACACAGAGGGATGGTATGAGGGAGGACAAGGTTGTGGACTAGGACAGAAGGGGACAGGGATTGGCGGGGAGGGATGGAGGGAGGGCTGAATGGCGGGTGTAGGCCGTGGAGCAGGGGCAGGGAAGGATGGTGAGTGCTGGAGGGAGGGATGGACGGAGGAGGCGACGACAAAAGAGGGATAGTGGGGAGGACAGGAGGAGGGGAGGACGACGGGATGGTTGGGGTGGCGATGGGATCGAGGTGAAGGTGCGGGGAAGGAGGGTGACGAACACAGCTGGTGATGCCGTGAAGGGGAGAAAGGAGGAGAGGGTTGAAAGGAGGGAGACACGTGGAAAGGAGGTGGAATAGGGATAGAGGGAGACACCGGGAAAGAGGGGGAGATGGGGATGGAGGGGGAGGCAGGAATAACACGTCTCCCTCTTGCAGAAGCGCTGGCTTTTAGCCTCCTTGGGTCGATCCGTCCGTCCCACATCCTTCCAACTGCGAGGAACGCTACTAACTAAGCTCACAGTCTTTTGGCCTCAAACAGAACGAATGATCAAATCTGACAGCCTGCAATGATGCTAATTCAATTAATTAGCTCCCAGCTTTGAGGCCTTTAGGGTCAATGAAATCTAAAATGGTCTCCAATCTAAAAAGAAAGTCCTAATTAAACAAAACAATTCCATTCAAATTAATAAATCCAGTCTTATGGCTTCCAGTGCTTCAAAGTCAAACTAAAGGATGCCAGTTTACATCTCCCATAGCAGCATACAGTAACAGAATATCGAACCTACATCACTAACAAAAAGCACTGCAAGACTTTGGTAGATCTATGCTACATTTCTAGTCCTAAAATTCCAAAATTATCAAAAAAAAATCACCATAATCTAACCCTGATTTACTGAGCTACATGCAATCTGTCTGGCTGTGGTTACCACATCACAACTCACTAGTCAAATGAAGTGAGACCACAGGGGGAGAGAAGAGTGTAGTGGTAGATGTGAAAGCACAAAAAGAGAAAGAAAAGACGAGAAGAAAGAGAACCAGAGAGGGAGGGAATGAAAGCAGAGGGGAGGATGTAGCAGCGTATGCATCACTGCTTTTCTTTGGAGGGGACACACTTAGTCGGCTTCTTAATGCAAGAGTCAGAAAGCACAAAAACACACACGTGAAAGGGACAGTGAGGTGGCTTGAGGCAAAAGTCAGGCTGTTCTCATTCACTGTTCAACTTTTAATACCTATGAAAAGTGATGCACGATAATTTATATACATATCCCATGTAATGGTGAGCCCGGGGGCAGTGATCATGTGACCTATGTGCTACAGGCTGCCCTCTGTCATATGACGGGAGCGCTGGAGGAAGTCACGTCACATAGTATATAAAGAGGGAAGATGCTAGAATGTGGCCACCCCATCTTAATGCACTGTGATCGGCTAAAACTTACCCTCACAGTGACCTCTTTCCCTAACTCTGACCCTAACCGTCTTCGATGCACCTTTCACAGCACGTATCCACAGGACAGCGGGGCTAGCTGGGGCAAAACCCTCTGTTCAGTGGGACCATCCTCACATTTACAGAAACAGATCCTGCACACTCAGTGATGTGCCCATGAACATTTACTTCCTCCACGTGTGACATTTTGGGCCCATGTCCTTCAGACAGAACTGAAGAAGGGCTTGGGCCTAAAATGTCACACGTAGAGATAATAAATGTTCATGGGAGCATCATCTAGTGTGCAGACTCTATTTTCGTATCTATTTTTGTTCTGTCCAGCACCTAGTATTTAATTGCGTTTTGATGTGCGCGCTGCTAGACTTTTTTACTACAGCATCCAAGCATTTACCATGTGACAAAGTCTGCATAAAGAAATCTCGGTGTCGGAAGCCACCGTATAAAATAAGACACGAGACACTTTATTTGTAATTGTAAATGTATCATATACCATTTACAGACCTTCTTTGCTCCCATACAGAGGTCTCACTTTTTACTACTGCTCATGAGCTCTATCTCCACTAGAAACATTTTTGGAGATTTTTGAAAATTGCTGCAGGGAGTTACAAGGACTGGCTTGTTAATTAGTGAAATAAACAATGTCCAAATAAGAAGTGTCTGCAACGCAGTAGGAAGTCTGCAAGACAGACTTGCATGAGACACTTGAACACCTATATACTTCTATAATTTTCACATTAACCTACACTGAAACTATCCAGATATTGCCTAATTTCATTCTGGTTTCTATGAGGGGTTTTTTTGCTTAGCACTTCAATACTTCAAAAAAAAAAAAAAAACAGAAACTCTGTCCAGTACACTGATGCAATGTGAAGCAACATAGGCCAGAACATTTGTTATAGCAGTACAAAAATCCTAATTAGGTTTTGAACCCTCTCTGAAAGAAAATCATCTCGCAGCCTAACTCTCTCTCTCTCAGTCATTTGCTGCCTATGACACATTTAATGAGGCATCATTTGCTTGTGTGTGTGTGTGTGTGTGTGTGTGTGTGTGTGTGTGTGTGTGTGTGTGTGTGTGTGTGTGTTTCTCCCTCACAGCTGAGCTCATGGTGCACTTCGAGCCAGTCTTAAAAGGCTGGTCCAGGATCATTTGTCTGTATATTTTTCAGTGTAACAGTTGTCAACCTGGTGGCTCTCAACTAGGGATGTTAATCACCAGATTAATCATAATACAATTTTAAAGCGATTCTTTGGACAGCGACATGATGCAATATTTGCCGATATCACAAAGTCTGCCACAGTACAAATTCGATTTGATTCAATTCAGGAGCCTGCAATCGTTGTGAGACAATATGATATGCCCATTTAACACAATCTGTTACAGAAGGCACTGCCACCTCTTTCTTTTTTGCTTTTGACCATAAAATATAAAACAAGACACAAATAATTGTACTTAACTGTAACCAGTTAAGTGCAGTAAAGTTTACTTTAAATTGGGTTTAGGATAAGCATTACTGCTGTGAATTCCTCCAGTGTGTATATGGGCCGAGCTATGCCAGTTACACTATGGCAATAAAATAATTGTTAATACATATGTGTTGTTATACTGTACCTATATTACTACCAAAACATTTTTGTTTTGCATATTTCTACAATATTTATTTGGTGAGTTTTTTCTTGAGACATGAGTAGGTGCAAGTCTCATTTCCATCTATTCCCCATCTATTAAATTCTTCATTGGCAACTAAGTTAAGGGTTTTTCTTTTTTTTCCCCCATTCTATTCAATTTATTTCTCACATTACTACTGTTTTAAACCACTTACTCTTTGGTAAATTAAATTGAAAATTCGTCATCAAATAATTTCAAAATTATTGCTTATGAAAACAAATGTGTCGAGGGAGATGCATCAAAGTGAATCAAAAGTACTGAAGAAATTAGAATTTTGTTCCTGAAAAGCTGAATTTCCATCATTGGTACTTGTACTTGTTTTTCATTAGAAGCATCTTACCACTAGAGAGAGCTGTTGTATAAACCAACAAACGCAAAGGCGCTCTAAAATTACTGATGTTAGGAAAGAGACAAGGCAGGAAAAATAGGAAAAAGTGTGCATTCCTGTGTATTTGTGTGTTGATGTTTCTGTGTTGTATTAAAACTAAATTATGTGCCACGAGGGGAAGCAGCCAGGGCCCTTGCCTGGATATGACATGGTTTGATTTGCAAACACTCACATCTGGCTGCGCACAAAGACACACACCCACACACAGGGGAATGCTTGAATGCACTTTGTTTCTTCTTGGCCAGTCACACACACACACAAACACACACACGCACCTCTCTGAGTTGTAGCATCTCCTTGTCTTTTTGCTCCAGTAGGCCCTCCAGTTGGTGGATGGTCATCTCAGCATCTGCAAGTCTCCTTGTTCGTTCGTGGTCCTCCTCGGTCGCCCGTGCCGACAGGCCTTTGCTCTGCAACATTTCCAGTAACTTCTTTATGGATTCATCCCTGTTAGAAAAGAAAGGAGTAGATTTAAAGCAACACTTTGCATGCTGGCAGCCTGAAACGGCAACACGAAAACCCTGAAATAGTAAATTTCACACTTCACCTGGCAGTTAGCGTGTGTTTCTGTGTATCTATCCTCAGCTCCATTTCTTCCACAGTCTTCCTCAGGAGGAAGAGTTCTTTCATCTGACGCTCATACTCGCTGTGGAGACGCAGGAAGTTCTCCTCTGTCATTTCCTGAGGGGGGATGGGCTGGCCCAGGTGACCGGACTCTGAGTAATCTGACTGAAAGAGCTGGTTGAGGTCTCGCTGGATTCTGAGCTCATCTTGCAGAGCCTGGATGGTGCACTGCAAATGCTGTGAAAAATGAAGTCAAAATTTAGATTTACAAATGTAAGACTTTAACAGGACTGTAAGTGAGTGTGTGTGTGTGTGTGTGTGTGTGTGTGTGTGTGTGTGTGTGTGTGTGTGTGTGTGTGTGTGTGTGTGGCTGCTGAAGAGATAAACAGAGTGAAAGGTAAGATTTTTCTGGTTCAAATGCTCTATAGGACGATAAAACATTAGCAGAGGTCTGGCATGGTTGTTAATCAGTACTATCAACTTAACTTTTATTGTTCCGGGAACTGAGATTTTTTGGGCTTTCCAAACTATCACTGCCTAAACAACCCAGGTGCCTGGCCCCTAAAGGCTCTCAGTTCAAAGTGTGCCACCTGGTTTGTGGCCATTTGATTTTAAAAAGGTGTTGTATGGGGTGACCTCTAGCTCGCTGGGTAGAGTCGGTGTTCCATGTGCTTTAGGCTTCTGCAGTAGCCTGAGTTCAAGTCCTGTATCGCCAATCTAAAGGAATGAAACCTGCAGGTAAACTCTGTGTCAGGAGTGGGATTTGAACCCACGCCTCCATTTGGAGACCAGAAGTCCCTTTCACTCAGGAAGGAGTCAACCCTTGAGTCTGGTGCCTTAGACCACTCAGCCATCCTGACACCTGTTACACTCTCTGTAACAGTGTGGAATTAACAAGTTACATGTAAACCGGATTTATGAGGTTTACAATAGCATATGATGTGAAACAACACCAACTCAATGTTTAGTTTCCATATCCACAACAGACTGTAATTATTTTCCAACACCACATGGAGAAGTGGATCTGAGGACTAAACACTTCTCGTTAGACTTCCTCTGTACAGTATAAGACATTTGTGTCAGGTTAATTATTCTTCTAAAACTCCTTCGCCCAACGTGGGGCTCGAACCCACGACCCTGAGATTAAGAGTCTCATGCTCTACCGACTGAGCTAGCCGGGCTATATTTGTTAGTGAAATGGATCCCAGCCTTTTCGTGTCTCAGCAAGTTACACAAATTTTAAATATGAAAAAGGAGCACTAGTATTGGATCAGCATTCGGTAGATACATTACATGAGTTGAGGGATTGAAAATGGGAAAGAAAAGGGTGGTGGTCACTAATGATTGTTGATGCAAATCAAGAGTTAATGTATGATATTGAGATATACAAATAAACATCACATATTACAATGTGTATAAATATTGCAATGTGTGTGTGAATGATTGGCTGACTACGACAGCATACAGTATGTGTATGTCATCTGGAGCGAATGAGTGTGTGTGATAAAAGTGTGTTGGCAGGTTAGTATCGCTACCATTATGGTTGAGGACAACGTGACATGACTACCCCTGAGTCAGACAAAGGAAGAGTTTAAAGTGGTGTGTGAATGTGTGTGTGTGTGTGTGTGTGTGTGTGTGTGTGTGTGTGTGTGTGTGTGTGTGTGTGTGTGTGTGTGTGTGTGTGTGTGTCACTACAATGTCCCCAGGCTTTTGTAAAATGCGTCACACATAACCTGAACAACAGCCAGGCCATCACAACATGAGTCACGGCGCATTTCCAGAGATAAAAAATAATGCAGGTAGCAAAGTGCTTAGGGAGATTTGCACAAATGAGAGTAGATGTAAACAGGAAATTTAAAAAAAAAAGAAAGTGAAGAGGTTAAAAAAAAAGGCAGAGATGCTATCGCTCCTTTGCAGCTATCGTTAATCAACATTGATGAGGGAGACAAGGAGATTAAAGGTAAAAAGAAGGAGACAGATGAGTAGGGAGGCAAAGAAAAACAGTTCCTGGATATTAAGGAAGAGAAAGGAGAAAAGAATAAAAGATAGTGAGAGCAAATACACTGTACGCTCGCACAAACCGACAGAAGAAGAACAGGATGAATTAGATAATATCAAAGCAACTGTCTTTTATAATACAGTGGCTCTGGTTAATGTTGCATGACAGGCAGGGCAGTGTGCTTCCTGCTTTGTCTTGTTCTGTTCAGTTTTATATTTCCATTGAGACAGATGTAAAGAATATTGCAATAAAACTCAAAAGCTGTTTCTCCAGTTACTGCATTACTGTTTGTTTGTGTGGGTGCTGACTCAAACAATAAGTCTTCAAATGCATGTGTCGACGGCTGACTCTTCAATTTTAAGTATTATGGACCTTCCCTGAAGACAGACAGACAGACAGAGAGTGATAGAAAGCATCCTTTGCCTTCCTAATATATTTCAGCTCTGGTTCACTCAAACTCTCTATCACTGCCACATAGCTCACCTGTGTTACAGTTTTACTACTTTTCATAAGGTTTGAGGACTGACTGATGGGCAGATAAGCGTCACTGAAGCAGTTCAGTCTTACACAGGAGTTGTGATTTGTCTCATATAGGTGTTTAACATTAAATTCATTGAGGACCGAATTCAACTCTTTGCAGACTTTCTGTGACCTTCTGTTACAGAATTCGCCAGTGGTGGCTTTTCCATCTCATTTCCACATTGAACTGCTGAGTTGTCCACTGAGATCGCTAATTTTAGCTAACAGCACATGCATTTATTGACCGAAAGTCATTCTGCAACACTTGTGAAGTGCCACTTTGGTGGTCAAATAATCAGTAGCTTTCTACAAGTTGTCACATCTAACTGACAGATGCTTGTTAGGGGGATGCAGTTTGAGACAGCAGCAGAGTAGAAAAATAAATGTGAGATATTAAAAGTGAAAGTAATGAAATGGGCGGCTGGCTATTACTCAAATATAATGCATGCATCTCCTGTCACATTTGGGGGTTTGCACAAACAGTTTCTGAATGCTGCCATTGGCCCAGGAAGCCTCACTTTGAGCAATCGTGCATTGCAGAAATGCAAATGCATGCCACACATTATAGACTGTAACCAGTCAGGAAAACACACACATACAAATCCCAACCACACACACACACACACACACACACACACACACACACACACAAACACAAACACAAACACACATACACACAAACACACACACACAAACTCACATCATGCATTCAAAAGTATGTCAAAGTTGCAGAAATGGATCTACGGACACACACACACACACACACACACACACACACACACACACACACACACACACACACACACACACACACAAAGCCTTAATAGTCTTGCTAACAGGTACGCAAATCAGTGTGTTGCTGAAGTCAAAAATACAGCGTGAAAATACACACATAGCTTCAAAGGTTTACATATAAAGAATTCAGACACACACACACGCACACAAACACACACAGGCTTGTGCTATAACCCCCCCTAACAACACACACACGCACTCAGCTGGAATGCAGAGCTGAGAAATGCCAGACCACAAGAGAGCGAGAGGAAAAAGAGGGAGTGAAATCTAAAAAGGAAGCAAGAAACAAAAACAGAAGGAGATAAGGAGAAGGCGGCGAAAACAGTGTGCTAACTGGGTCCAGCAGAAATGGAAGGAGAGATGAAAAGAGGAGGTGGGGGAGAGAGAGAGGGGGTCCAAATACATCATGTGTTTTTCCTCTCAGTTTCTGCTGAGTCGTCTTTCACTCTCTCACCTTTGACCCTGTCCGACACAGGAGACTGAGAGGGTCGGACGCCACTCAAAACTGAGACAGACATGCAAACTCACGTGTGTCCAGAGACATTCTGGACACATTCACATGGTCATATGATACTGATTTTAACTACAGACAATAACGAGTCATGCAATAGTAAATACATCTTATATTGAAAATAAGGTAATAAATATTTCCCATTTATTTCCTTTAAATCAATATATCTACACTGCAGTTGTGTGTTTATTTTTTACATTCAAATGAAAAAACAGCAAGAATAAGAAATAGATCTAAACTGTGTACTTATGTGACAAACACATAAACAAGATGACAAATCAAGATGACAAATATTTCCTTCAGATGTCTCAGGGAGGGACCGATATATTCATCAAGCTGATGTAAAAAAACACAAGATGGCAAATGGTCTTGATCCCAGTGACATTCAGCAAATCAAAACTTGTGAATTTGATTGAACAGTCTTCATATTTTCTTGGTAGGCACATTTTGGAAATCCTGTGACATACTGGCTATGTAGCTACAAGGAAATTCATCATAAGACACATACGCTTGAGCACAGCAGACTGAAATAAACTGTTTGTGTCCTGCATAAGTAGGACAGAGTCAGTCAGCTCTATCAAAACTATCCAAGGATATCATGACTGTGTTTCCATGCACTTAAGTGACCAGAATACTCAATAACCAGAGTTTACATGCAGTCTAACAGCCTCTACAATATAAAATATACAAATAGAAGATGTGACAAGTTCCCCAACAAGCTGCTAATAAGAGCCTTTATCAACATCCCTTTGTATTTTTGTCTGACCCTGAGGGGCGTAGAGCTGGAGGCCATCTGTGCCTGTTTTCAGTTTAGCTGATAAAAAAAACACACACACATCATCCACCATCCATATGATCACAACAACATGTCCTATCAGCTGCACTGCATTCTTCTTTTCTACCCCTTGAGCTTTTAAGTAAAACACGTCTGGGTTGCTTCATGACCACAAAGAACCTGAAGTGGGTGAAAAAATATCAAACAAGAAACTCACATGAAGCTGCAGCAGTGGCTAACAGTCTTTTTTGTTTGGGATGGATGGACGGACACATGGACGGACGGACAGAGGATGGATGGTCTCCTTACAGAAAAGCAGGTTAAACCGAGCTACAGTTTTAGTGGCATTGAGGTTGCAAATGTGTAACTTAACCAAGGTTATTATAGTTAACGACTAAACTAAAAAAAAAATAAATAAAAAAAATAAATAAAATAAATTATAATAAAAATTCAAATTGGGCTTAAAAAACTGAAATTATATTGTTTACTTACAAAACTACCTAAAATAATATAAAAATACACAGGACATGTCTTAACTTTTAGTCTTTGTCAATTTGGTCAAATTTGTCCACTGATTTTACAAAGGTTTAGAGTTTGCGTTGTAAAACTTATTCTGAACTTCTTAAATCTTGACAAATACTGACAAATAACCTCCGTATTTTAATTAAAAAAAAAAATCTAATACTGAAACTAATAAAAAAACTAAAATAAAATCAAAATTTTTTAAACAATAAAAATAAAAACTAATGAATGATACCAATGTTAGTGAGTCGAGACCCACATTCACCTCACTTTAAGGATTAAAATGGGCTTCTCACAAATTGAACGGCTTTAGCTACATGAAGGTCTATAAAGAGAAAATTGGAGTTGGGAATTAATATATTGAATATGTTACTGTATCTTTGGAAAGCTCTGTTTTTTATGTTCAATATTGTGGGCATATAGTTTGTTTTTCAAGTTACATTTAATATGAATTTGTTCATTAAAGCTTTGGGTGGTTTTAGTTTCTTATATGATAGAGATTTGGTGCAAATTTAGGGTGCAATGGGAAAAAAACATCTGTAGAAATATGAATTAATGATTTTTTGGTTTTCTAATGAGCAGTCCACATAATTATAAAATTAAAGAGAAGAAGAGAAGGGAAGAGAAGAGAAAATCCGTTTGTGAATATGGTGACAATTTTTCCATCCGCTTGGCATCCCCCCTCAGGCCACTGCTCATCTGTCGTTCAATATTAACCAACTCTGTGTTATTACTCCTCCGTCTCATCCCTCGATTATTCTGCACTCGCTGGGTGAGTCACGCTCTCCCCCCCTCACAAACAAATTGTGACAGAAACACACTGGGATGGACAAACGCACACACATCGAGCGCAGGATAATGCCCACACGCAGACATAATGTTGGAGGCAGCAGCCATGCTGTTTGTGTGTGTGTGTGTGTGTGTGTGTGTGTGTGTGTGTGTGTGTGTGTGTGTGTGTGTGTGTAATGACCGTGAGCAGTTTCGCCCACTCAGGAATCAGACAACAGGCAGATTAACACACATTCTCTCTTCTCTCTCAAAGGATAAAGGTGGAGAATGAAGAACATAATGAAGAGGAGGAAATCAAACGAGAAGAGTGGAAGAAATGCGAGAGAATCCCTTATTTTACAAAAGATGGGGAACAAGCTGATGGAAGAAAATAGTATCAGATTGTGTGTACGTACGAATACAAAAGGAGACAAGTATACATGAATGAGGAAAAAAAGGCAGGGGATTACACGAGAGAAAGAATGCACAAAAAATAGCCAAGAGAGGAGAAAGAGAGAGGAGGGAAAGCAGTGGCGCCCACAGAAATTACAGGGGCAGCAGGAGTTGTTCTTCAAATAGGCTGCTTGCCCTTTTCTTATATGCAGCTTTAATTTCATGGCCCACTTTGACTGTAATGAAAAAAAAAAACATTTACTGGTAACATACCCTCTCAAGTTTAGGGGAGACTCGTCGGTACACATCAAACCAATTTTCATTCAGATATTTTGAGGTGAGAGTTCAAAGAACCCCTCTAAAAATGCCCATGCCAGCTTATCCGTCTTCAAAATTTGGCCTAAATTTGAAGCATTTTTTAGCTCCCTTCCTGGGCAAGCTATGTCATCATGGTACCAGACGTCAATATGATGTCAAAGAGACAGTGGACTCTTACAGTGGATAGTTTAATTTTGGTGTGACTGAAAACCAGAATATTTTAAGTCTAATCACATTAGAATTTCACGTCGTGTGGACGTTAACATTGTGAAGTTTTGCAGACATTGAGTTTTGTTCTTCATAGCTCACGACTAAATGTTTTAATTCCATGTCAAGATGATATATATTGGATGGATATTGGAAAACATTGGATTTTACAGTTTTTCCAAATTGTTGAAACACATTTCCTGAGACTATGGCTCAACTAGAAACTCAAGACAAAACTGAAAAAAGTAAACCATTTTGTCAAAACTGCACAAATCTATGTTTGCTCTTCTTAAAGGTGATTTTTCCACCGAAACCATACATGCAGCTCTCATCTGAATATCTCATACAGATCATCAATTAAACATAGGTGTAATATATTTCAAAAAACACCTTAAAAATACTGTTTAGAAATGTTTTGGCGTCATGAGGCCATGTGTCATATTTAGATGTAGGACAACTGTGTAGAAGTATAGAAATAATTTTCTTTTTTACCTTTTTTACTGTTAAGTTTAATTTTTTTGTCCTAAAATAGGCTGCATTTTTTAGGCATACAGTATAAAGACTCCATAATATAATACAATACTGTGAATGTATCATATAAATACTGCACATAATTATTGTATCAGCAGAAGATACAATGCACATTTGTCGATCTAATTAGCTCCTATTTTGGAAAAACTCATACTTACTGTAACTGATACTGTAATTAAAATGAGAAACACTACAGTAAAAGAATAAGACCATCTTTCTGCAGATGAAATCAGGGCACAAATACAAAAAGGTAATGGAGGAAATATTTATTTGTTACTGTAATACAGCCAATTAAAAAATAAGAATGATTTTTTTTCCATTGTAGGCCTTCCTCTCTGTTCTCCATGCTGCTCTATTTTCCCCCAACACAGCAGAGGTCACATGAGGCCTTTTTTATGCTCTAACGAATGATTGAAGTGTTATGCCAACTGAGCTTGAACAAGTGAGTATTTGGTAATTAGAGTGTAGCAATTTGAAGGCCAGTGTTTTCCAGGTGAACAAAGTGTGATAAATGATGCAGTTTGTGCTCAGAGTTAGGATTTAAAATCCTATTTAAGTGAAAAAAGTGAAATTGTGCCTAGAGTTAAGTTGTCTGGAGTCCTGTTGTTGATACATGAGCTCCAAGTTTTCAGAATTGTGTGTATAGTTTCATCCTTTGTGTGTACACAGTAGAGAAAAACTGCAGTTATTAACAACAGAACAAAATATAATCTGCCATCAGAATTCTGCATCAAACTGACATTAGCACCGTGATACTGAATTTTCTTCACCTGACATTGTAACCAATTATCAACGTCTAATAACGTTGGTGGCCAGCCAGGTTGTCTAGATTCACAGGACACCACTACCTTTGTGCTAGCTTAAAAATGAGCATCCCACAGCCTCTTAAAGATCAATATATCGGCCTTTAATTATTTTTACTGGGAGGAGATACAATAACTGCCTCCCTCTTGGAACAGCCGCTAGAGAGAAAAGCAAGAGTGAGATGTTGACCTTAATCAGTCACTGTGAGATGCAACATCAGGAGAGGAGAGGAGAGGAGAGGAGAGGAGAGGAGAGGTGAGGAGAGAAGAGAAGAAACTCTGCATCTGTCATGTGTATTTAACATAAATATATTACAGATGTCAAGCTCTCTGAGCCAGAGTGATAGACAGATCGACTGGTGTACTGTATATATAGACAGATTTTCGAGGGGCAGAGTGAAGAAAAAGGGGAGTGACTGCGCTGTAATTCTGTTCATTCCTGACTAACTCTTCCCAAACCCACTCCTTATAAGGAAAGACATGGCTACCGCAGGCGTCCACACACACACACACACACACACACGCAGAGAGAGAGAAAGTGAGCGAGAAACCTCACAAAATCACAGCCTTGTAGGAAAAGAGGGGGAAAATTACCCTCTCTTTCCTTTCACTTTCAAATCTCGCTGTTTCTTTCCACTGTCAAGCGAACACTGTGTCTTTGTAAAAGACAAACAGAAGAAAGAGAGCCATTTCTGCCTCTCTCTCTGCATTAAAGTTAAAGTTTTATAAGACTCCCGAGTGGAGAAGGCTCCTCCTTCTTATATTCTCTTCATGAATCTCTTTTTTTCTCCTTTCTGCTCCATTCTTCGCTCTCCCTCCCCTCTGCTCTGTCCATCTGCCTTTTTCTCCCCCCGCTATCATTCCCTATATTATTTACCTTATTCCCTCCTTCTCTCCATCCCTCTTTTCTTCTTCCTCACCTATCTCTCCATCCTGACTAAATAAACACACAGGTTTGAGGACCATCTGTTACTGATGAGCAACCATGTGTGAAAAACACACACAAATCCCACCCAACACACACAAACACACTTAAATGCGAAGATAACAGTCACAATGAATTAACCTTTTTTGGAGGTTTTTATCTTTTAGTTCGGACATTTGAACTTCAACAATATGTGTTCGCGGACACACACGTACAGTATGTTGCTGAGATAAGCGCACACACAGACACACACATGAGAGAAACAATGAGTCATAGGTTGATGAGCAGAGGATGGAGAGAGGTGCCGACAGAAGGAGGGAGGCGAGGGAGGCAGAGAGATGATTGTCACTGTATTTTAAAGAACTGCATCATGTAACAAAGACTGTAAAAAAATAACTTCTCAAAGCTTTGCTGAGCTGGCATGCTATCTTTTTCTGAATCATATTCTCACAGTCAAACACATTCACACTCAGATCTGCCAAGTCAAGCTTCGGTCCCTCCGCTGTTGACTGAATTAGAAGCTGCTTTTAAAGAAACAGGCTCACAGGCAGAGTTCAGGCTCTGCTGCCTGCTTCTCTGTTGTTTTATTAAATCAACTGAGTCTGAAAAAAAACATTTTACCCAACATCCAATGAAATGATTGGTTTCAGAACGGAGCTGAAAACGATAAATCGACTTGTTTTCTACTATTGTATTAATCCCAATTAATTATTCAAATTAAGTCTTTTTGGGGTTTTTTTTCAAGAAAATAAAATCAAAATGACCTGATTCCAGATTCTGAATATTTTCTGGTTTCTTTACTCTTCAATGACAGTAAACTGAATATTTTTGAGTGTTTGGACAAAATCAAACTTTGGGAAACATTGATCATTATTTTTCAATCTTTTTCTGACATTTACAGACCAAACAAAATCAATAAAATAATTGACAGATTGACCAACAAAGAAAATAACTGTTAGTTGCAGCTGTGTCTCAGAATTAAATTTGTGTCTCTTTCTGGTGGACACAAAAGCATCCTTACGATGATATCAAACTTTTTTTTTCCTTTGGTTCCAGTGTGTTTGTGTCCCTTTGTATCATTCTGTGTCCCTTCTCTAAATTCTGGGGTTTGTGCAGGTCTGTGAATGCAGTGCAAGTTCATGAGTGATTTTTTTCGTTCAGCAGCACTTTATGACTCGTGAGTTGGATATAACTGATCTGTCCATCCATTCAGATCAGATAGATGGATGAGAGAAGCAGCTGCTGCGAGTCAGTGAAAGACCCAGCAGAATGAACAATTAAGTTTTACTTTTAATACTGCGCCGTGTGTGCCCAAATTACGCTCTGCACTATGAGAGTGTGGAGCAATCCTTTAGCAAACAATACCTATATTTCAGCTGTGCTCCTAATGAACCGTCCAGCTCTAAATATAGAAAATCTATGTGTGGTTGCAGATGTTGTAATCCTGGAGGGCCGCCATGTATAAATGAATGTTTGGGAAACCCTGCTGAGAAATGCAATTCACAATTTCTCTTATAAAATACACAATATTTTTTCAGACAACAATAGCCCTTTAAAATTCAACTGAGCTCAATTTTGACTGTGTTCTGAGTGTTTACTTTTGGACTACTTACTTACTCTTATTCAAATTGTCTGGCACTCACGTTGTTCATTCATCACAATTTACTGGTCTACAAAAGTTGGCAAATTACTGGTTCAATAACTGTGATTGTGCATGCACACAGTTTGCAATGAGACCATCATCAGATGTTGGGTAAGATGACTAAATGGAAACTTCTTTGTCTACTCATCAGGTCAGCTGACTGACCAAAGAATAGCAGACACACAGCAGAGATTACAGAGTTGTAGATCTGCAGCTGAGAAGCGTGACTCCTGAGGAATGCACAAAATGTTTGCAGAATCCTTTTGAGCGTGCGTGCGTGCGTGCGTGCATTTTCAGCTTTTTCTCTTTCCATAAATCCTTCCCCTCCCCTTCTCCTGCCTCATCTGTAACTCCCATCCAGGAGATTTACATCCAAATTTCTAACAAGAAACTCCAGCCATCTTGTCAAAAACAAAAATACTGTGAGACAATACAGATTAAGTGTTATTACCAAATGACTGGTAATAACAAGATAATTAGGGCAGTAATGCTTCAATGCAAGTAATCCTTTTTTTTGGCTCATTCTTCCTTTCATTTATCCATAATTTCCTACAATTTAGCCTCCCTCCTTTCTTACTCCTCCCTTCAAGTCAATCTATCACTTCTATCTTTCCGTCCACCCTCCTTTTTCTCGACCCATTTCTCTCCTGTCACATCAGCATCCATCAGTCTTTCCATTTCTCCACATTTCATCCGCTGTTTTCAGCTCAGTTTCTCCGCGCCGTCCATTTATCTCTCCTCCTCTCCTCCCTCCTCCTGGCACTTGTCCCCATGCTTTCCAGCCTGATCTATCCTTCTTATCCACTTTCCTAATTTCCTCCTTCATCCTCTTTACGTTTTACACATCTTTAAATCTCAATCCATCTTCCTGATCCATTCCTCTTCGCCCTGCCCCCCCTCTCTTCACTTCCTCTCAGGTCTATGGTGGGTATAGGGATTGCCAGGCGAAGCATTTTTTGCATCCAGCTGGCACAAAAACTCTTGCTGGTAACATTTTTTTTTGTCTGTACAGTAAATGGAAATCTTACAGAGGAAACACTTGGCACTGTCCGTTTCTATTGGATTCGAACTAATCTGAACCCATGAGGACGAGCTCAATGCCAGCTTGGAGTAATGGAATTAGAAATGCAAGATGCTCAGTTTAAATCCAGGTGTAATAACATTAAGTGCTGAGCGGTGATTATAGTTTTTTACTCAGTCAGCACACAGACTCGTCTAAGGTGTATTTACAGTGAAGTTATGTGTTTTAGTGCCACCTTTTGTCTTTGATTAAGTACTATAATTTAGTACTGTAGTTAATGGTTTATTCAGTGCGCTCAAGTGAATAAATGCTTTTGGCTGCGATTATTCAACTTGTCTCAGATGCTTTCAGCTTTTCCATTGAAAGAGATCTGGTGGCACCATCCGTTTACACATTAACCCAAAGGCCTGATTTGCTGCCATGTTCATAGAGTGGAAAATACACTCAAGTGCCAGTCTGTGTCTCCGTCTCTCTAACTTTGTCGCTCTGAGCAAAAAGAGAAAAAGGCGAATAAAAAGAAGGACGACAATGACGGAAGGAAAAGAAAGGACAGACAATCTCTCTCTTATCCGTCTCGTCTCTGTCATCATCTCGCTCTCGACCTGAAGGTGAAGTGCCACTCAGGTGTAACGGGCACTCTGCCTGTTTAGGTTAACCTACACACACACACACACACACACACACACACACACACACACACATACAGACAAACAGCTGACAAACCACCTGACGTTTTGCCCTCTGGTCTAAGCAGTTAGTTTGCCACTTTAAGTCTACCAAAAACAAAACACAAACTAGGGCTGGGTGATGAATCAACTTTATCAATTAATTCCTAATTGTAGTTTAGGCGATTTTTTTTAAATGCATATCAAGATTTTCCCCAGTGCTGATCTCTTTGGGCTTCTAGAGGTCACAGTGCCCGCATCCCGCATGCTTCCCTCCCAGAGATACACACACCCGAAAACATGACAGCAAGCATGAATGGCAATGAAGAGTACGTTCCCCACATTAGTGGAATCATTTTCCCAGTGTGTCCCGTATGACAGGAAATGACCCGGTGCAAAGTTGTTACTGATGCAGTCGCACTGCATATCGCTAAAGATATTGTGGTCATATTTGCAGTGGAAAAGTCTGGGTTTATCCACATGTTGAACACTATCGACCCCAGGCATGTGCTACCAAGCCGCAAGTATCTTGCTGAAGTTGCCCTGCCTCAACTGCACAAATATACACGAGAAAAGTTTGCTAGAGAGCTGAAGGAGATGTCGTTTTACTCCACTACAACAGACCTATGGTCCAGTAATCTGAACACAATGAATGACATTATTTGTTGACATGAAACTAATGCTAATGATTTCAGAATTGATCATTTTCAATACTCGACTATTTGAACTGCAAAACTGTGCGATATGCAATACTGACTTGAAGCCCTCTACATTTTTCAGTTTGCCTTTGTTCGTTTTTATTGCTAAAATAAAAGAAACATTTCTTTGTCATTTGTAGTTTTTTTTAAGAGGGGAAAAATTGATTCAAATCGTAACACAACCTCTGGGATGAAGATAGGCTGATATACATTTATCATCAAAACAGCAAACGAATAGATCTTTACCAATCAGTTAATAATTAATTAATTTGTCACATGGAATTATATAAGGTACTACTCCAGTGAAACATGATTTCATCAGCTACTCAATTTGTACAGCGCAATTTGTCCCTATTTTTGCATCTTCTTACATTGTTGGCTGCTGCTTTAAAATTATACTCCATGCTACAGAAGTTTAATGAAGACAACGTTTTGATCCTACATGGATCTTCATCAACACAAAATGTTTGAAAAAAAGATGAAAAGTGATTTAACTATCCACACATTCTGAACGAGACCAGAACACAGGCAGTGTCACTTTATATAAAGGATAATAAAGTTTCTGATATCCTGTTGGAAACTGAGGTAATCCAGTCTATTTTCCAGCGCCTGTTCAATGTAGCAGGATGATATTGCAGCTGGTGCCCATTTTCCCTTAATGTTATCTTTCTAGCTAGCAGCTAGAATTTGGCAGGAGAATTTACAGACTGGTGAGTTGATTTCCACATCCTGATAAGTGACTCACAGCGACATGCTACCACCGTCCAAAGCAAACCAAAAAACACATCACTAAATCACGCAAAATAGACAGAACCTAAATTTAACACAAATTTAAAAAAGTTAACAGAGAGGCAACTGGAAACATCTGTTCCTACGTCAGCACCAATATGATAAGATTTTTCTGAGCCTAACAAATGAAACAATCTAAAAGAGATTCATGAATTATCATAGAGGAGACATGGTTTCTTCCCCTTTAGCAGACACACACAAACAACTTTATTCCAGCCAGCACCTTGAGTATTAGGTTAAATAATTGAAGAGAATGAAAACAGTGCAGCAGTGAAAGTACAACCACTGGCTGCTGCATTTTCTCCAACACACATTCACAAACACAACTTCTGACATCATACCACTGCCACGTACTTCACATTTCCATAAAACATGCACAAATTGTTGCATGCAAACAAAAACGCCTGATAAAAATAGAAATGGTAGATGGGTGCAGTACAGAACAGTTCTGCACAATACATGCAAAGAAACTTGCATGCACGTCTGTCTACATGTGCACATTCTGTACACAAGCAAATACAAATACGCAATTAAAAAAATGCAGGCAACTGTGCAATTTGCGCCTCCAGACACATACACTTGTGTACACAAAAAGCCCAATTGTCCTGACATGTGAAAGCCTGCAATCAACACGCAAGGGCACAGCGTCCCTGCTGGTACAGTACACTCTCACTTTTTTCACATATAAACACACATACAAACACAGCAATTTATATACATACAAATTAACACATACAGACACATGCTACATAAATGCATGTGCACTTACATAAACACACACTCATGTGCAATATGAAACACACCTGAAACATATGCACCATCCCCCTCTCTTCAACACACACACACAGACACACACAGACACACACAGACACACACAAACACACACAAACACACACAAACACACACAAACACACACACACACACACTCCCACTGTGACACACATGCCATTTCTGATGTCAAATGGCTGGGCTGGAGTACAGTAGATGATAGATTGCATCTAGCAGCCCCAGAAATGGACAGACAGAGTGATTATTGTTCAGCTGGTGTGATTCAGTGCCAGAACAAACTATGTAGGACAGACAGCGAGAAGCACACTAAGGCTGTTGCTCAAACTATAGATTGCACTTTTGCATTTTCGTATGCCCAGCACCACAGAGAGACCTGTGCTTCTCTCTCTCTCTCGATCTTACATCAAACTCTGATCAAACAGCAAAACTAGGCAATGCTGATCAAATGTAAACCAAGATTCATTGACTGTGTTGCCTTTTTCTTGCCTAAAATGTCTTTAAAAACATATTTTAGTGCCCCGTTTTGCTGTAATACAAGAATTTGTGAACAGGAAGTGGGCGCCATACCGTTTCCTGTGTTGTAAAAACAGAGGCTGTAAAAACTGAGATTAAACTAGGCAGTATTGTTCAAATATGAGCCAAGATTCTGTTACTGTGTTGCCTACTTCACACCTCAAATGTTTTCTGAAACATATTTTAGGGCACTGTTTAATTGTAATTTGAGATCATTTGTTACCAGCCAGCCGTGTCAAAACGGCCAAGCTCGCATTACGCCACCCACTGGTGGGAGTGTTTGTTGGTCCATTGCAGTAAAGTGCATTCTGGCAGTTGTAGGTTTTCTACATTTTGAGCAAAAGTATACACTACAGCCACCTCTGTTTTCTCTCATCATGTAGTGCCAGTTTCAAAAGTATTTATATCGTTGTACTGCATAGAGTCCTGCTTTATAAACAGAGTATCTTTCCAGCAGTGAAATACTTCACTTTATCACTTTATGTGGGAAAAGCTGATTAATTAAGGTGCTCAAAGTGCATATCATATTATATCTGATTGTGATCATTTTGTGTCATTTTAGCATTTATTCTCAGGAGAGTTTGGTAACTGAATGGAAACGGTGATGCAGAGTTCAACCCTGGATGTCATGGTTACAATCATGAATGCTCGCTGCTGCTCGCCTTCCAGTTGAGCGTGCAAGTTGACCATTAGGACTGCAGAGGGGTAGGAGAGAAAAGAGACAAAAGGTGTGTGTTTTTGTGTAAGTAAGAATAAAACTAACAAACACAGAGAACAAAAGAACATAAAGAAGAAAGAAAGCAAAGCTTTCCTTTAGCATTCCACAAATTCCTTCATCTTTTTCTCCTTTTTTTCTGTGCTTCTCTTTCTTTCTGCTGAAACATTGTACTTACCTGCTGTGATCAAAGAGGTGGAACGAATTGGGTGAACACACACACACACACACACAAACACACACACACAAACACACACACACACAACTGAAAGCAAAGCAAGGCGGCGCACTAAAAGTGACAAAGGAGACAGACAACACTGACCAGAGCTAAATAGAGCAGGCATCTATGCTCAGATCAATAGATGTATTAGACCAGGGTGTGTCCGTTCTACTGAACTGAGTTCTTTGGCAAAACTTCTCCACAGGCCCAGATGGAGAGCGAGGGGAGGAAGGAGAAGGACAGGGGGCTGTGATATAGAGAGTTTTGAAAGTGGAAGTAAAATGGTGAGACAGAGAAGAGGAGAGATCAGTGAGAAAGAGATGGAGAGTGTTGTGACAGTAAGTTGCCGCTACTATAAGATTGTCGTTCTATAAGAATGACAATGCCATAGATTATTCATCATCTTGGATCTTCCCAAAAGGGAACATCTACAGCTGGAAAATGCATGGACCAACATGGACGTGCAGCTCCTCAAATGGCCACCTGATGCTGGCTCCAGACACAAGTCAATCCCCGAATGTTAAAATGCCTAACTTTACCACAGAAATAAGCACGTTTACAGTCTGGTACAAATAAAGGTTTGGTCTCTATGGCTAATACCAACATTCATGACAAGTGTGCAGGGGTGAATTTTCATATAACTCACCCCTTTAAATGTTATTAAGGCTTTAAATTAAAATGCATAATTATGGACATGACTCCTTTGAGTTACAGGTGAGTGTTGTCTATTGATAAGTCGCTGACAAGGTAACATAACCATGGTAAAACCCAGCTTCACAGAGTGAAGGTGTAGCTGTAAGTTTTGCTATTTCAGTGTGTTCTTGGTTCATATAAGTTAACTGTAACACTTTAATCAACTAAAAAAGTCCTCTTTAATGTTTGCTACTAAAAGAATCTTGAAGGAGTCTGATAATTCGTTTTTCAAGTACTAGTGCTGTAATAATACTGGAATTTCTAACTTCATTATCTTGGAAAATAAAGATATTCAATATCATTTTTGATACTACAGGAAAAATTGTCATTTTAATTAAGAGAAAAATACTGCAGGGTGCCCAGTAGCTCACCTGGTAGAGCAGGCACACCATGTACTGAGGATGTGTTCTTGCTGCAGTGGCCGCAAACAACCATAATAGGGGTTGAACGATATTGTTTATTCAGGGCCGATAGAGATGAGACTGATAACCGATATTTGGAACCAATATGCATTTACGATAAAAATTCAAATCTTTCTGTCAATATCTAGAATTTTGGATATAACTCCAACACAAAACTTTGTTTACATGCCTTTAGCAAATATTTAATCAAAATGGAAACTTTCATCATCATATACAGTTCCCTGCAACTTTCTTTTTTTATAATGTCAAGTGAAAATTTGAATTAAAAAATAATAAATAAAAATAGCTCCCTGAGGTTTTCTTTGCACTTTTTAAGTAATTAATTTAATCTGCTATCACTAACATAAAATGCTGACACAGATAATCAGCAAAATGCCAAATATCAGCTCCAATAATCGGCCAGGCCGATTATCTGTCGACCCAAAAGAAACCATAATGCTTAATGCACTTTACTGATCAAGCCAGCAGGTAGCTATAGGGTTAGTTAAACACTGTTGCCCAAATATGGTCACTTCTGTCTCCAAAAATGATGTCTCCAAGATGGCAATGGCCAAAATCCCAAAATCTGGCTTTTATGTCCACAAACCAATAGGTGACATCACGCAAGCTACATCACTTATTTTATAGTCTATGGATCCATCTAACAGGTGCAAACATGAGATTAGGAGTGTCTGTTGTTCTAACGTTAAATTTATGGTGGCAAATTCTAAGAATATTAGAGTAAAGGCAAAGGGAGTGCGGACAGAAGGAGAGGAAGAGATAAAGACCGAGGCGGGCGGAAAAGAGGTGAAGCTAGTGGGCTGAGCGTGAAGGAGGAGGTGAGTAAGTGTGGAAGCATGGAGGGAGGGAGGAAGGATGGAGGGTGGAGATGAGATGTGCATTCCTCAACAGGGGCGTGACCTGGCGTTCATGTGTATGTCAGTGCACACACATCCCAAGATTACTGGGAGGTAACTTAATTCAATTTCTAACACAAAGATGATGGAAAAGACAGAGAGGAGGGAAGGT